>NW_028249999.1:0-17888 GCF_964263255.1 Lissotriton vulgaris
TATATATATATATATATATATATATAAAAATATATATATATATATATATATATATATATATATATATATATATATATATATATATATATATATATATATATATATATATATATATATATATATATATATATACAAAACGCAAAACCCCAGACTTTGGGTTTAAGGAAATGAGAGCACTCAAAGCCAATACGGCGTAGGTCCGCCAAGTCTTTTATTATTCAAAGACCTCCTCAGCAGTCAGTTTGCAAACGCGTTTCGGCGTTGCCGCCTTCGTCACTGTAAACTGACATTATTTACACATTACATTTAAATCAAAGACCGTGATCATCATCAGTCACATGGTCTACCGTCATGAAAGTAAACATAGAAAACGGTACATAAGGCAATTCATTCATTATTATTGCGGCGGCCATCTTTTAACGGATAGTTTACTATCTTACATATATACAATTGTGAGAGAAATAAGATAACTAATTCATTGTTAAATAGAATCAAAACATGAAATCACATTTTCTCCAATATTTGTTCTCACTTATTGACCATAAGCCTAGATGGCATTTATGCCGCAAGTACCTAAGTCTGCGATTTCCACTTATAATTTTTAGTGAGAATCACATCAGTTCACATAATTACGAGTTACCAAAATGGTGTATATATAAATACTGGGGTAAAACATTGACAAACAACGATAAATCAGAGGTGCCCACTGGGGTTGTAGCACGATTAAGTTTGGGCAATGGACTGCTGAGACCAGAATGCAACTTTGCCACACCCACATGGGTGGGACTTGTTATTCAATAAATCATGTGCATATTATCAGCCTCTGTTTCTCGTTGTACAGCCAGTAATCAAGGGCGTACTTAAAGGGTTTTACTCTTTTTTATTCAATTTTTTAGCCTTCAGATAGTATAAATGCAGCAAAAAAGACAAACACTGATCCACGCGTTTTGGGAGCACCTCTCCCTTGCTCACGATCACCTGATCACAGGAAGTTAGTCATTTTAAAGTTACAGTGTAACCATTCCCGCTCAAAGTGCATATTGTCTCTAGGCATTCTGGAGGTTGTAGTTTTAGTTCAATTCATGTATTATTTTTCGACTTTCAACATAATCACATCTTGTTTTTCAGTTGATTTACGCTATATTTATAATATTTACATAAGAATATGTGCATTTTTTTCTCTTTATCCAACAATTCTCAGTTTTTGTAGTTTTTTGATTCTAGCATATTCTTTTCCCTTCGGTGGGAATTGATCCTATAGTTCTCAATATTAAATCAACAATCTTCTCTGTCACTTTTTTCGCTGAAAGGTTTTTGTCTTATTTTCTTTTTTTCTCTTTTTTTGAGAATTATTTTGTTGGATCCATTTCACATTGTGAATTTTAACCAAGTTTATTCTTCTAAATATTTTTAATCTGAGTTTTAGACGGTTCGAGTTACTTCATTACTCCTTTTCTTAATTTAAAGATGTATATAAAGTTCTTCCGACTAGTTGAGGCCATACGGGTGCATTGTCCTTAACTTGATGATGTATTTTGATTCCTTCCGGCGAAGTTCCTTCTCTCTGTCTCCACCTCTTTTCATTTGTGGGACTGTGTTTATTCCAAAGAATTTTAGTTGTTTCCAGTCCCCTTGGTGGTGCTGTTCCATATGTTTTGCGATAGCGTTGGCCGGGTCTTTATGTACCGTCACTCTTACGTGTTCCAACACTCGCTTTTTTAGCTCACAAATTGTGCTGCCCACGTACTGCAGTGGACACGGGCACTGAACTATGTATACAACATATTGTGTCTTGCATGTTATTAGTTGTCTGATCTCCCACGATTTTCCATTTTGCAGTTGGAACATTTTTGTTTGTTTCGCTATCTGGCACACCTTGCACATGTGGCATTTCACAAATCCTTTTGTTTTAAGCCAATCACCTTCTTTTTTCTTTGGCTTAAAGTGGCTATGGATGAGATGGTCCTTCAGATTCCGGGACCGTCTATATGTTACCACCGAATGTTTGCCCACTACTTCTTTGAGTGTAATATCCAGCTCAAGGATCTTCCAATTTTTCCTCAATATTTTCATGACTTGGTTACTCTCAACTGAAAAGTCCATTATTAAACGTATTGGTTCCTTCTCCATTACGTTTTTTCTTTGTTTTGGCAATAGACATTCCTCTCTTGGCTTTAGGTTGGCCTTTTCCCAACTTTTGAATACGATTTTATTGGTATATTTCCTCTTTTTGAAGCGTTCCGCTGTTTGTTGGCCATGTTTTTGCCACTCCTCCTCTTCACTGCAGATTCGCCTTATTCTGAGGAAATCCCCAAAGGGGATACTTGATTTCAGGGATTCTTGTTGGAAGCTGGTTGCTTCTAATGTTGAGTTGGTGGCCGTACTCTTGCGATGCAAGGTTGTGTGGATTTGGTTGTCTCTGATGTAGATTTCTGTGTCCAGAAACAGTACATGGTTTTTACTTGTTTCATTGGTGAATTTCAGTTGGGTAGTACTGTTGTTTAAAATTTCGAAGTAATCTCGAAATTCCTCTTCCGTGCCGTCCCATATAATAAAAAGATCATCTATAAATCTCTTCCACGTGATGATCTTGCTCAGAAATTCTTCATTTTCAGCTCTCCACGCCACCTCCTTTTCCCAATATCCCATGGTCAGGCAGGCATAATTTGGACTGGAGGAAAAGCCCATCGCTGTGCCATTCCTTTGCCGGTACACCTCTTCTCCAAATAGAAAGATGTTTCAATCATCTGCTTCAACATGCAATTATGCTCATGGTATTCAATATTTCTTTCCTGTAAGAAGAAGCTACACGCCTCTATGCCAAAATCATTCCCTATATATAAAGATACAACGTCCATTGTCACTAATATGTAGGACTCCTGCCATGGTGTATTTTGTAGCATTTTTAGTATATCAGTTGTGTCTTGAATATAAGAGCTTAGCTGTTTTACATAGGGCTGTAAAAAGTGATCTATGAACTTTGCCACTGGTTCGAGCAGAGACCCTTTCGCCGATAGTATCGGTCGGCCCGGAGGTTTTCTCATGTCACTTAAACTGTCACTGAGTGAGCACATTGGGGTGAGCAAAACAATCCAATCACTCAAGTAGATTTATAACAATCGCCAGAACTATAGGATTTTTTTTAAATAAGGTGGCGCACACGCGTTGTGCATGTAAAGGAAAACAGAACAATCAGTCCACTTGTATCTAATCACACCAGTAGGTCTAAAATAAATGATAGAAGTAAAAGATCTTTGCAATGAAGTGGTACACATACATTGCACATGATAAGTATAACAATAAGAATTAGTCCACTTATATTTAGAAATGTGGGTTATTCTTCTATACCGTATGCATCCTCACACTTCAAACATATTGAACATTTTTACTTGAAAATTCGGCCTTTTATCTTGTGAATGGACGATGGTTAGCCTCTTACTGTGTATGTTAGAGTAGATAATTTTTATTATCTGGAAATAGGTAGTGTCACACAAATGTTTATGCAGATTTGAACGATGAGTCTGAATTCCGAGTTTATTGCGCAAGAATTACAAGTACTTACACTGCTGTGGGGACTACTTACTGAATACGGAAGTAATTGCAACGTTCTAGTCTTTTACTTGAATCGGAGGTAGTGCCCATTTAACATGGGCCAAGGGCCTGAACCTCTGATCAATCTCCGCGACAGGCTCCCCACATCTACCCCAAATCCACATTGATGGCACTGCGCATGCCTAACACCGCCTGCACTCAATATAATCCACACTTATGTCAGATACCACAAAATGTACATGTCCTCACTGCAACGTGAAGCTACAGATAACGAATGAAAAAATCAAAACGCATGCTGTCACTGCATCTATGTCTTCCGACATCACCGCTGCACTAATCAATGCACGATCCCTTGTCAAGCACCGGCAAGAAATACACGATCTTATTATCAACAACAACCTTGATTGTCTCTTTCTCACGGAGACATGGACGGATGGAGCATCCGATCCTGACATGGCAGTTGCGACCCCCCCAGCCTATAACGCCTATCGCCTAGATAGAGTGGGGCAGCGCGGAGGAGGACTAGCCATCATCGCCCGCGACCACATAACGGTCAGAATATCTCACACCCACTCCACCTCCTGCAAAGCCCTTCTTTTGGATCGTAAACTTACCCCATCGTTTCATTTTAAAGGCATCCTCCTATATCGACCACCAGGCTCTCGCACCAACTTTCTAGCAAATCTGGGTGCAATACTAGAAGCTCCAGCGCTGGAAGACTCATTTACATTATTGGGCGACTTGAACTTCCATCTTGAGAATGCAGCTGACAAAGATACCCATTCCTTGATATCAGACATGCACACCATGAGTCTTCGGCAACTGGTAACCACCCCCACCCATATAGCCGGTCACACGCTAGATGGCATTTTTACTAATATGCAAGGCGTTAATATAATAGATACCAATGCCATGGACCGAGCACTTCGCCATTTTAATAAAAATATCAGTCACATTAAATAGACTCAGACCCCACTCTGTACCGAAACCACAAACCATTAAAGTTTGGAAGGACATCGATCACGCTGAGCTAACGAGCCTACTTGAAAAAACTCTTCCTGACTCAACATTTGATCCAAACTTGGCCACACGACAATTTCAGGAGTGGATAGGTACCGCCACCCACTCCTTAGCCCCAACTAAAAAATTCTCTAGAAATAGAGCAACGCCATCAGCCCCATGGTTTACAGAGGAGCTCCGTATTAAGAGGCAAATCTGTAGAAACAGGGAGAGACATTGGCGCAGATCCTACAGCGCTGAAAGCAAGACTAGCTATAAGGAAGCACTCGGACAATACAAAGCCCTTATAGTCGAGACAAAAAAATCCTATTTCACTAAACAAATCAATTCTGCTAAAAACTCAAGTAAAAAACTTTTTGAGATAACTAAAGTTTTAGCGGGAAACGCACCGGACCTGAATCCTCCACAATCTCAAGTCTTTTGTGATTCTCTGGCTGATTTCTTTTTCACAACGGTGAATGATATACATCAAGCATTCTCCACAAAAACAGTAATCAGCCCCCCCACATCTAACAACGGGACTAACAATATCAAACTTTCTCAGTTCTTAGACCTTGGAGAAACACAAATGAAGGAAATAACGGCCACAATCAAATCAGGCTCAGCATTAGATCCTTGCCCTCTAAAAGTCATTTGTCCGATCATGGACTATCTCTCCCCTGACATTGTATCAATCTGCAACACAATGTTCAGAACTGGGATATACCCAGACTCCCTTAAAAACACCTTGGTCAAACCCCTACTTAAGAAAGCTAATCTGGACAAGGACCAACTAAAAAACTACCGCCCCATAGCTAGTCTCCCCTTTTTAGCCAAGGTAGTGGAAAAGGCTATGAACTCACAACTCTCAGAGTTCATAGAAAAACATCAACTACTGGACAACACCCAATTTGGTTTCCGCAAGTTCCACGGAACCGAAACTGCCTTAATAAAAGCTACAGAGGACATAAGAGTGATCCGGGACCAGGGAGGTACAGCAATACTCGTACTGCTCGATCTGTCGGCAGCCTTCGACACGATCGACCAAAAGATCCTGGTCGACCGTGCCGAAAATCTGGGCATCCGCCACATGGCTAGAAATCTGCTTTCCTCCTTCTTGGCCGGTAGATCACAGGTGGTCACACTGGGGCCCTTCCAATCGCACAAACTGTCACTACCGTGTGGGGTTCCCCAAAGCTCATCCCTTAGTCTGACACTATTTAATATCTACGTGTCGGACCTGGCCTCTGTCATCAAGGCCTATGGGATGAGCCTTACCTCGTATGCGGATGACACTCAGCTTGTGTTGGCCATCAACGGGAATAGAGACAAGGTAGCTGAAAACTTCCAAGAGGGCATGCGGGTGATCGGTGAGTGGATGGCCTTTAACTGCCTAAAGTTAAATGCTGAAAAAACAGAGGTCGTAATATTTGGACATCTCTCCCCCGGATGGTCAAACACCTGGTGGCCCCTACGCACGGAACACCACCTACACCAGCCATCACCGTCAGAAATCTGGGGGTCATTTTTGACGATAAATTAAATGTCATGGCCCACTCAAATAAAATAGCAGCAACAGCCCATCACAAACTTAGGCTGATCAAGAAAATCATGCCGTTTCTACCAACCTCAGCAGGTAAGACACTGGTAAGCGCCCTTGTGCTGTCATCTCTTGACTATTGTAACGGCTTATTCATCTACGCCCAAGCAAGAGTGACCAACAAAATGCAGACCATCCAGAATGCTGCAGCCCGCCTCTTGTCTGGAATCCCAAAGTTCTCACCAATCTCTGAGTCTATAAGAGGCCTGCATTGGCGCAAGATTCGAAACAGGATCAAGTTTAAAGCGCTGTGCATACTCTATAAAGCACTGCACAACTGTGGTCCACATTTCCTCAAAATCCCATCTCAGATACCAGTCCTCCATAAGATCGCTCCAATCTAACAACCTTAAAATCCTTCAAATACCACGAACAAAAACAGTTAACTGGGGCGATAGATGCTTCCTTGTGGCAGCTCCCAGGTTATGGAACTCCCTGCCAGCTTCCATCAAAGACAGCCCATCCCTGATGCATTTCCGCAGAAAGATAAAGACCTGGCTGCTTGATCAAGAATAGTTACCGGCCTAACCTCGGGAATACATTCAAAGTTTCTAGCGCGGAGACGCCTACGGGCAATTGTATGCGCTGTATAAATCTCAAAAATAAATGAATAAATAAATAAATAGCCTTGATGTTCCCCGTGTGGCCTCTGCTTTCTTTCAAGTGAAGAAGGGTGTGTTGGACAATTATCACGCCAGCCAGAGGCGTGTTTCTGAGGCCCCTGCTCCTTCAAGCGGCCCGGACTTTACTGGCTTCCTGCAGTTGGCAGTTTTGTTCACCGAGGGATCGGTCAGTCTGGGCTCGCCTGGTGTTGGGAAGAAAAGTAGGTGGTTTGGAGACATTTTACCTCAAGCTGGGCGGCGAGCATTGCCTGGCTACCACCACTAAACACGATTCCCTAATACCAAGGCTGGAGCAGTTGGGGACCCGAGGAGGTGCTTTTCACTGGATTGTCTGGCAGGAAGATTTCTTTGGGACTTTGCGCTGTGTCCTGCATTTAGCGCTACCACTTTGGCAGAATTTCCCCCACCCACACCTTACCTGGCAGCCTCAATATGCATTCTGGGTCCTGCAGTCCACGGAAGATCACGGACTCGCATCAGGTGTGTCAGCATCCTTGTTGGGGGCGGAGCTTGTGTTTGGATTACCGACACTATGTTTGGACGCACAGTGGTGCAAAGGATCAAACTTCGACTGCTTGGGCGCTGAGGAAGGCATTCACATGCCGAAATGCATACGCCACAACTCATGAAATAAAGCAGCTTCCTTGATGTTCCCCGTGTGGCCTCTGCTTTCTTTAAAGTGAAGAAGGGTGTGTTGGACAATTATCACGCCAGCCAGAGGCGTGTTTCTGAGGCCCCTGCTCCTTCAAGCGGCCCGGACTTTACTGGCTTCCTGCAGTTGGCAGTTTTGTTCACCGAGGGATCGGTCAGTCTGGGCTCGCCTGGTGTTGGGAAGAAAAGGAGGTGGTTTGGAGGCATTTTACCTCAAGCTGGGCAGCGACCATTGCCTGGCTACCACCACTAAACACGATTCCCTAATACCAAGGCTGGAGCAGTTGGGGACCCGAGGAGGTGCTTTTCACTGGATTGTCTGGCAGGAAGATTTCTTTGGGACTTTGCGCTGTGTCCTGCATTTAGCGCTACCACTTTGGCAGAATTTCCCCCACCCACACCTTACCTGGCAGCCTCAATGTGCATTCTGGGTCCAGCAGTCCACGGAAGATCACGGATTCGCATCAGGTGTGTCAGCATCCTTGTTGGGGGCGGAGCTTGTGTTTGGATTACCGACACTATGTTTGGACGCACAGTGGTGCAAAGGATCAAACTTCGACTGCTTGGGCGCTGAGGAAGGCATTCACATGCCGAAATGCATTCGCCACAACTCATGAAATAAAGCAGCTTCCTTGATGTTCCCCGTGTGGCCTCTGCTTTCTTTCAAGTGAAGAAGGGTGTGTTGGACAATTATCAATCCAGCCAGAGGCGTGTTTCTGAGGCCCCTGCTCCTTCAAGCGGCCCGGACTTTACTGGCTTCCTGCAGTTGGCAGTTTTGTTCACCGAGGGATCGGTCAGTCTGGGCTCGCCTGGTGTTGGGAAGAAAAGTAGGTGGTTTGGAGGCATTTTACCTCAAGCTGGGCGGCGAGCATTGCCTGGCTACCACCACTAAACACGATTCCCTAATACCAAGGCTGGAGCAGTTGGGGACCCGAGGAGGTGCTTTTCACTGGATTGTCTGGCAGGAAGATTTCTTTGGGACTTTGCGCTGTGTCCTGCATTTAGCGCTACCACTTTGGCAGAATTTCCCCCACCCACACCTTATCTGGCAGCCTCAATGTGCATTCTGGGTCCTGCAGTCCACGGAAGATCACGGACTCGCATCAGGTGTGTCAGCATCCTTGTTGGGGGCGGAGCTTGTGTTTGGATTACCGACACTATGTTTGGACGCACAGTGGTGCAAAGGATCAAACTTCGACTGCTTGGGCGCTGAGGAAGGCATTCACATGCCGAAATGCATTCGCCACAACTCATGAAATAAAGCAGCTTCCTTGATGTTCCCCGTGTGGCCTCTGCTTTCTTTCAAGTGAAGAAGGGTGTGTTGGACAATTATCACGCCAGCCAGAGGCGTGTTTCTGAGGCCCCTGCTCCTTCAAGCGGCCCGGACTTTACTGGCTTCCTGCAGTTGGCAGTTTTGTTCACCGAGGGATCGGTCAGTCTGGGCTCGCCTGGTGTTGGGAAGAAAAGTAGGTGGTTTGGAGACATTTTACCTCAAGCTGGGCGGCGAGCATTGCCTGGCTACCACCACTAAACACGATTCCCTAATACCAAGGCTGGAGCAGTTGGGGACCCGAGGAGGTGCTTTTCACTGGATTGTCTGGCAGGAAGATTTCTTTGGGACTTTGCGCTGTGTCCTGCATTTAGCGCTACCACTTTGGCAGAATTTCCCCCACCCACACCTTACCTGGCAGCCTCAATATGCATTCTGGGTCCTGCAGTCCACGGAAGATCACGGACTCGCATCAGGTGTGTCAGCATCCTTGTTGGGGGCGGAGCTTGTGTTTGGATTACCGACACTATGTTTGGACGCACAGTGGTGCAAAGGATCAAACTTCGACTGCTTGGGCGCTGAGGAAGGCATTCACATGCCGAAATGCATACGCCACAACTCATGAAATAAAGCAGCTTCCTTGATGTTCCCCGTGTGGCCTCTGCTTTCTTTAAAGTGAAGAAGGGTGTGTTGGACAATTATCACGCCAGCCAGAGGCGTGTTTCTGAGGCCCCTGCTCCTTCAAGCGGCCCGGACTTTACTGGCTTCCTGCAGTTGGCAGTTTTGTTCACCGAGGGATCGGTCAGTCTGGGCTCGCCTGGTGTTGGGAAGAAAAGGAGGTGGTTTGGAGGCATTTTACCTCAAGCTGGGCAGCGACCATTGCCTGGCTACCACCACTAAACACGATTCCCTAATACCAAGGCTGGAGCAGTTGGGGACCCGAGGAGGTGCTTTTCACTGGATTGTCTGGCAGGAAGATTTCTTTGGGACTTTGCGCTGTGTCCTGCATTTAGCGCTACCACTTTGGCAGAATTTCCCCCACCCACACCTTACCTGGCAGCCTCAATGTGCATTCTGGGTCCAGCAGTCCACGGAAGATCACGGATTCGCATCAGGTGTGTCAGCATCCTTGTTGGGGGCGGAGCTTGTGTTTGGATTACCGACACTATGTTTGGACGCACAGTGGTGCAAAGGATCAAACTTCGACTGCTTGGGCGCTGAGGAAGGCATTCACATGCCGAAATGCATTCGCCACAACTCATGAAATAAAGCAGCTTCCTTGATGTTCCCCGTGTGGCCTCTGCTTTCTTTCAAGTGAAGAAGGGTGTGTTGGACAATTATCAATCCAGCCAGAGGCGTGTTTCTGAGGCCCCTGCTCCTTCAAGCGGCCCGGACTTTACTGGCTTCCTGCAGTTGGCAGTTTTGTTCACCGAGGGATCGGTCAGTCTGGGCTCGCCTGGTGTTGGGAAGAAAAGTAGGTGGTTTGGAGGCATTTTACCTCAAGCTGGGCGGCGAGCATTGCCTGGCTACCACCACTAAACACGATTCCCTAATACCAAGGCTGGAGCAGTTGGGGACCCGAGGAGGTGCTTTTCACTGGATTGTCTGGCAGGAAGATTTCTTTGGGACTTTGCGCTGTGTCCTGCATTTAGCGCTACCACTTTGGCAGAATTTCCCCCACCCACACCTTATCTGGCAGCCTCAATGTGCATTCTGGGTCCTGCAGTCCACGGAAGATCACGGACTCGCATCAGGTGTGTCAGCATCCTTGTTGGGGGCGGAGCTTGTGTTTGGATTACCGACACTATGTTTGGACGCACAGTGGTGCAAAGGATCAAACTTCGACTGCTTGGGCGCTGAGGAAGGCATTCACATGCCGAAATGCATTCGCCACAACTCATGAAATAAAGCAGCTTCCTTGATGTTCCCCGTGTGGCCTCTGCTTTCTTTCAAGTGAAGAAGGGTGTGTTGGACAATTATCACGCCAGCCAGAGGCGTGTTTCTGAGGCCCCTGCTCCTTCAAGCGGCCCGGACTTTACTGGCTTCCTGCAGTTGGCAGTTTTGTTCACCGAGGGATCGGTCAGTCTGGGCTCGCCTGGTCTTGGGAAGAAAAGTAGGTGGTTTGGAGGCATTTTACCTCAAGCTGGGCAGCGACCATTGCCTGGCTACCACCACTAAACACGATTCCCTAATACCAAGGCTGGAGCAGTTGGGGACCCGAGGAGGTGCTTTTCACTGGATTGTCTGGCAGGAAGATTTCTTTGGGACTTTGCGCTGTGTCCTGCATTTAGCGCTACCACTTTGGCAGAATTTCCCCCACCCACACCTTACCTGGCAGCCTCAATGTGCATTCTGGGTCCTGCAGTCCACGGAAGATCACGGACTCGCATCAGGTGTGTCAGCATCCTTGTTGGGGGTGGAGCTTGTGTTTGGATTACCGACACTATGTTTGGACGCACAGTGGTGCAAAGGATCAAACTTTGACTGCTTGGGCGCTGGGAAGGCATTCACATGCCGAAATGCATTCGCCACAACTCATGAAATAAAGCAGCTTCCTTGATGTTCCCCGTGTGGCCTCTGCTTTCTTTCAAGTGAAGAAGGGTGTGTTGGACAATTATCACGCCAGCCAGAGGCGTGTTTCTGAGGCCCCTGCTCCTTCAAGCGGCCTGGACTTTACTGGCTTCCTGCAGTTGGCAGTTTTGTTCACCGAGGGATCGGTCAGTCTGGGCTCGCCTGGTGTTGGGAAGAAAAGTAGGTGGTTTGGAGGCATTTTACCTCAAGCTGGGCGGCGAGCATTGCCTGGCTACCACCACTAAACACGATTCCCTAATACCAAGGCTGGAGCAGTTGGGGACCCGAGGAGGTGCTTTTCACTGGATTGTCTGGCAGGAAGATTTCTTTGGGACTTTGCGCTGTGTCCTGCATTTAGCGCTACCACTTTGGCAGAATTTCCCCCACCCACACCTTACCTGGCAGCCTCAATTTGCATTCTGGGTCCTGCAGTCCACGGAAGATCACGGACTCGCATCAGGTGTGTCAGCATCCTTGTTGGGGGCGGAGCTTGTGTTTGGATTACCGACACTATGTTTGGACGCACAGTGGTGCAAAGGATCAAACTTCGACTGCTTGGGCGCTGAGGAAGGCATTCACATGCCGAAATGCATTCGCCACAACTCATGAAATAAAGCAGCTTCCTTGATGTTCCCCGTGTGGCCTCTGCTTTCTTTCAAGTGAAGAAGGGTGTGTTAAATAAATAAATAAATAAACATACACGCGGGATAGTCTCCTCGCCACATTCGAAACCGCCATCACATAGAGACACCGGACTCGCGGCTGGGAGGAACAGGAGGTAAGAAAGTGCATTTTCGTTTCACTGCATAACCGTTACAGGAACCTTATCAAACGGACTTTGGTTTTGAAGTCATTTTTGGATAATTACAGGTCCAGGAATATTTGGACGGTTTATCGTATATACCGCAGAAACTACCCTAGTGCGAATTTCAGAAGCAGAAACCGGACAAGATATTAGTAAGCACGAAAGCCACATCGGGGTGTCTTCTTGATAGTTTCAATAATGTGAAATATAGCCTATGTACCACATTGTTAAGTCTTTTTGCATATTCCTCTAGGCATTGACATTTGTAGACAAAGACTGTTCATGTTTCTTTCTTGCGCAATAATACGGCGCTTAGAACACGTGATTTTTTTGCATTCAGGTGAGCGAGTCTTTTCAATCGTGAGAAAGAAAGTGAGATTCTTTAATGTTAAAGACCATACATTGGGTGTTGAATGCGTAAATATAGAATGATCGTGACATAAGGAGACATAATGATTCAAATATTATACTTTTTGGTATAAATGGGGAGAGCAGACTCAGCATAATAAACTGAATACAAATGGAACGAACCAAGATTAACTTGATTGTATTGAAGATACATTAACGTACAGACAAGGCCTTCGAAGTGTTTTAGGCAGGTGTTTCATAACACTGCTTGCGGAACGATGTCTAATGACTTTTAAAGGTTGTACTATGCAGACAGAGACACTTGCTTATTGGACGTTTTTCTACTTTTATTTCCACATACCACTGCGGGTTTCATACCACGGCGAAGAAGTTTCAGAAGAGAATCTATATTCTCATAAAACAGAAAAGATACCCTTACCGGGTTGGAATTATCACCGGTCAAGTGATAAGTGGCAACACATAGTCTTCTATTGATACTTTGCAGTCAGTATTCGATTGGAATTATAGCTTAAGATTACTCATTGGTATTAATTTTTAATAGGAACTACAACACACGCCATTATCACAAGAAAGGTATGAATATGCATGCCTACTATAAGACAGTCTTTTGACTACACAACCAAACAAAGGTGCAGGGTCTATCCTATTCTCTTGCGCCGATGAAAATAAGCTTTAGACACTTGTTTTATAACTTTCTTTCCACCTTTTGGACACCATATCTTCACATGATTTTCTTATATAAACCGCCGGCATGATTGATTTCAATTGAGTTAAAAAAATAATAATTCTTTTGTCTGCTAAATAGAGATATACACATGATGTTATGAGGTTTGAGCTGACTTGTGAGGAACTTCGTCCTGTTTTGATCACTCAGCCACCTTTCCATTGCATGGGCATGTCACTTACACAAGTGAATATGTACTTGAAAAATATGATCAGAGTTCTTTGCTCCATTGAGTAAGAAACATGGTGGTGAATAAAGTTTGTGGGAGGAATACAATGGGTTTCCTCTACATGGAGACCTGAAAATTGGCCCTTTTCCACTCCATCCTAGTAACCAAATACATTTTTCCCCCTCTGCGCCCCCACCCCCCATGCACGACCACCCTCGCTGTTGTCGGGGACATATGTATCGCACAAAATGTAACAATGCAAAAAAATGAATATGTTTTCTTCAATTATTGCCACTACTATGTAAAACAGTATGATGTAGTATACATCACAATACTTAGTACTATGTATATTTTGTTTTAATTCCAGCCCTGAAGAGTCAGAGCGATCTGTACTCTGACGAAACATGTGTGGGCTGGCGTGGTATAGCTTGAGCAATAAAAAGAAAATATTGCTCACACAAGAAGAAGTGGACATTAATTTCTATGATTATACTGATCGGACTGACAATTACACTACTCTGTGTTTGAATTTAATAGTGTGTGTGCATGGGAATTTGTCTTTTCATGCATTAAAGTGTGTCTGGTATGTCAGTGCATGCATCAGTGTAGCTCTCTTATAGCCTGCATTATAGGTCACTCATACGTTGAAAAAGGAAGTTTAAGTCTTGGCAATGGGTTCTGAATCATAACACAAAAAACATGAGATGGGGTCCAAGGGAGATAGTTTTAAAGACCTGTGAGAAGAGTATCCCTTTGACTATAATCGTAACAGAGGAGCTACTCAGGTCTGTGCTAGCATGAGGCCAGTTTAGAAAGAGAGAAAGAGTGAATTAGTGTCTCAAAAAAAGCCCGAAAGGGGAGCAATCCCTTTCAGGACGAATGCCCTCACTCACCATAGGTGGCATGCTTCATCATATGGGGTTCTCCTCCCAGTGGGAAAACAGGGAGGAGATGTTATCAGTGATATCATCAGTGATGTCACTGACCATGTCATGAATGATGTAGTATGTGACATCATATGCAGTGGATTGCGGGTGCGCGAAATATAGTTAGATACCGACACCACCCTCTGGCTGACGCCATTGACGGTATGCACGCCCCCCTGCCCAGCTTAAAAGGCGCTGAAAACTAGCGCGCTTTTAGATTTACTACTCCTGAGGCGGAAAGCCGGGAGCTGCTTGTTGAGTGTCACTGTATTGTGTTTTAAAAATACGAGCCTACCTTGACAAAGTCCTTTGCTCACGTTCTGGGACCCTGCTGATAGCTAGCAGCGCCTCCCAAACACCGACAACGCCCTCTAGCTGACGCCATTGATGGCGTGCACCGAGGCCACGCCCCCTTTTTTGGCCATGCCCCCCCCGCCCCTTCCTCTTCCTCAACATAAAATGTGCCACTGGAGGAAGCGCAGCGGACGAGTGCAGCGGGAGCGCCGTTTCCACGCCGAAGGGCCGCCTAAGGCAAGCCCGTCTGGGCGACCCAGGCCCAGTTACTCTGCCCCTCCACGCCCATCCACGCAGGAGGTAAACCCTACATCAAGTGTGAACTATGTAACCCTAATACCATCACTGCAGGTAATTCCGGCCTACAGCTGGGCCTCCTCAACTGTCGGTCCCTCCCTAAGCATGCTCATGAAATTAACTTGCTGATTCAAGATCATGGTTTTGACATTTTGTTTCTTACAGAAACGTGGCTTACTACCTGGTCAGATGCTGATATTGTTAACACCCTTCCCCCAGGATATTTAATTCAAACTTTACACAGACTCCTTGGCAGAGGGGGTGGACTGGCGATTATCCATAGAGAATACTTTGCCTGTAGATCTAGTAACATTGAAGGTTGTGAAAGCTGCCACTTTGCTCTTCAAATATCCCCCGCACACTCCCTCTTGGGGCTGCTGATTTATTGTCCGCCAGGAACCCCAGGGAAATTCTTAAATGCTCTTGTTGACACCGTTTCTCAGATAGCAACCTCCTCTCCCAACTTCCTTATCGTGGGAGACCTTAATCTCCACCTTTCAGACCCCAAAGATCAAACTGCGTCTGAACTCATTCTTGACCTTATGTCCTTTGACATTCGGTTAGTTAACACAGGATCCACCCACGACAAGGGGCACCTCTTGGACCCTGTCTTTACCAACATCACAAACATTACCACTAGCTCCCCCCTTCCCCTCCCTTGGACAGACCACTTTTTAGTACTCATTTCTTGGTATCTCTTCATTCCATCTACCCAACAGACCAAAACCCGGGTCACCGACCGGCGCTGGCACAAACTTGTCCCAGACGAATGGACCACCATTCTCAGGGCATCTCTCCCGTCCCCAATCTCAGACCCAGCCAACGCTGATAAACAGTTTAACTCCTGGCTCACCTCTTCACTGGACAAACTTCTCCCAAAAACTACCACCCTTAGGCGAACCAAAAGAGTGAGCCCTGCCCCGTGGTACACTCCTGAGCTTAATCTTCTACGGAAGGAGTGTAAAAGAATGGAGCGCTCCTGGAGGAAGGATAAGTCGACAGCTAAGAAGGATGCCTTCCATACCTCCGTAAGAAATTACAAGCTCACTCTCCGGAAAACTAAAAGCATATTCTTTCAGGAAAGGATAGAAAACTCCTCGTGCTCCAGCAAGGAAAGGTTTATCATTTTAAAGGAATTACTTAAAGTCCCAGACCCCGGAACAAAGATTCCTCCCAGACCCCAAAGCAGATGAAGAAAAATGCCTTAAATTGGCCAAATTTTTCGAGGAGAAGGTTCAGAAAATCCTTGCCTCCATTCCACCCATTAACCTTAGCGAAGAAGAATGTGTTAATAAACCCACCTCTCCCCGTTTAACTTCTTTAGGACCAGTAACTGCCGAAGAGGTCGCAACTACGCTAGACTCCATCAAAAGCGGATCCCCTAGGGACCCGGTCCCGCTACGCATACTTAAGAAAGTTGCACCTACTATCGTCCCCCCACTCACCCATCTCATAAATGCTTCACTGCTTCAGGGAAAAGTTCCCTCCAGCTGGAAGGCGGCTGTCGTCAAGGCACTACTAAAAAAACCTTCTCTGGACCCCTCGGATTTGGTCAACTACAGGTCAATCTCTCTCCTCCCAGGAACCAGTAAAATTGCTGAAAAGCTAGTGAACAAAAAACTCTCGCAGTATCTGGAAACCAACCATCTGCTTAGATACTAGCAGACTGGATTCCGGCCAGGGCAGGGCACTGACATCGCCCTTCTCGCAGCGGTGGAGGAGGCCAGAGCACTTTTGGATGCAGAAGGATCAGTGGCAGTGATCCTCCTGGACCTCAGTGAGGCCTTCGACACCGTTAACCATCGGGTCCTAATCCAACGACTTAAGAACGTCGGTGTGGAGGGCACTGCGCTGACCTGGCTCACCTCCTTCCTTGGCCAGCGCTCCTTGCAGGTCTGGGAGAATGACACCCGTTCCCCCGAAACCCCCCTCCAATGCGGCGTGCCCCAGGGCTCATCCCTTAGCCCTACATTATTCAATGTCTACATGTCCCCATTGGAGGAGGTTGTCAACCCGTTCGGAGTGCATATCATCAGCTACGCTGATGACACTCAATTAGTGATGTCCCTATCCCACCCGAACCAAGTACCATCGGATCTATACAACTGTCTGGCAGAAATACAAGCTTGGATGAATAGCTTGTCTTTGAAACTTAATGGCTCAAAGACAGATATTCTCCTCCTTGGCCAGAAGGGGCTTTCCCTCTCTCAGAACATCTGGCCCTCCTGCTTGGGTGACCTCCCTGCTCCTAAGCCTGAGATCAAGAGCCTAGGAATTTGGCTTGAAAAAGATCTGTCTTTCAAGACGCAAGCCAAAAAAATCGCGGGTACTTGTTTCGGGCTCCTCAAATCGATCAGGAAGATTCTGCCCCTACTTCCTCCGGCCTCACAGAAACTGTTAATCCAAGGCCTTATCTTATCTAGGCTGGATTACAGTAACACCATCTACCTAGGCGCTCCTGAGGCAACCCTTAACAAATTACAAAGGATCCAGAACGCCGCGGCTCGGATCCTTACTAATACCCCAGCCAGATCCTCGGCCAAACCAGCCCTGAAACTCCTTCACTGGCTCCCAGTGAGAGAGCGAGTGAATTTCAAGGCTCTCTGTCTGTCTCACAGACTTCTACAAGATAAAGGCCCTCATATTTTAAGAAAATTCATCAGGCCCTACAAAGCCCCAAGATCCCTCTGTTCTGATCAGGAATACCTTATCACCATCCCCAGAGTTATGAAGGTGCGCACGGGTGGACGGCGCTTCTCTGTTAACACTGCCCGCCTTTGGAACTCCCTTCCCCGGGGTCTTAGGACAGAACCTGACTACCTTCGATTCAGGAAGCGGCTGAAAACGCACCTTTTCCCCTGATCTGCCTTCTCCATCTGTCCCAATTTGACCCTCAGTTGTTTGGATCTTAGCGCTGGGATACTTACGGGTGACTACGCGCTTTATAAAATTTAGTAATAATAATAATAATAATACAACTAACTATAAAGGAGCAATGTCAATGGTTTTTTAAATGCTAATTCCTAACTATATATGAC
>NW_028250000.1:0-148866 GCF_964263255.1 Lissotriton vulgaris
TGAGGTTCCGTGACGATTTGAACCCGTGTTTTCAATGTTGTCGGAAATACATAATATTGGTATCAGCGAACCGCAAATGATCCATTTAGCATATCCTGGTGTTTTCGCTACGCTACGAGCAAGAGCACTCCTGTTATGAACACATTTCTGATCTACCCACGGCATCCATCTTAGATCATGGCAGCCATTTTGTGTTTCTTGCCCTCACATACGCAATAACCTCTGATCACTTCATTTCGATTAAGGACACGTAGCCTTAGCCGGAGATTCACCTCTTTCATGACACGTGCACCTTAACCAGATCACGCTGTAGCTGCATGACTCGACGAAGGCTGCCTCCGCTGCCCGAGGCCAGCCCAACTGAACTGGTTCTCGTGTCCATTGTCCCGATCATGATTAGGCGGCCGAAGCCGGTAGCCTTGCCCATTTACAACCCACAAACATCCCTTATCCCACTTTTCTATCTTCCACACCTGGCTCCGTTCCTTTCTTTCTGAATCTTTATTAGGGGGAGGTAACGAAATTTACGATGAGGCGGTCCGGCTCTTGAATGCAATATTGACAAGGGATTGTGATGAACTAGTGGGAACCCCTCTTCGTAATGTTTGGCATCAGATATTATCGATGGTTACTGTGTAACGCCAAATATTTATTGTTTTAGACACAAAGGTTTCGAGAATGTATTACATGTAAAGAATTCGCCCTCAGCTAAAAATTTAGTATATAAGGAGCAACCCTCTTTGTACAAATCGAACAGGCTCCTAGAATCTGCCCATGTGTGGTTTCTGTGACTTCTGTGTCCCTGCAGTAATAAACCTTTGGTCTTTGACGCCACCATCGAGAAGCCCGTGTTTCTGTTCATTTGCGCACCAAGGCAGGTGGAACTCCGGGGTCTTTGGGTGTTGTTCCCTGACACCTCTGGACGGAACCAAAAAGTCCCGAACTCCACACCTGGGTACCCATGACGTGGACACAGGAGACAGCCCCCCTGCCAAGACCAAGTCATATCGGCTGTCAGACAAGGTGAAGGCCAGCATTCAGCGCAAAGTCACCAAGATGTCGGAACTGGGAGTGATCGAGATGTCCAGCAGCCCCTGTGCCAGTCCGGTGGTTCTGGTACCGAAAGTGGCCCCACCGGGCACCACACCTGCACTTCGGTTCTGTGTGGACTATCGAGGACTCAACTTCGTGACAAAGACGGATGCTCACCTGATCCCTAGGCTGGATGAGCTCATTGACCGGCTAGGGGCAGCCCGATACTGAAGTATTTTTGACCCCACGTCAGGATACTGGCAGGACAGAGCCAAGGAGAAGACTGCGTTCTCCACCCCAGAGGGCCCCTTCCAATTTAGGTTGATGCCCTTTGGATTGAAAAACACTCCCGCAACCTTCCAGCGGTTGGTAAACCAGGTACTTGCTGGCCAAGAGGCCTTCTCTGCTGCCTACCTGGATGGTATAGATGTCTTCAGCAGCAGCAGGGAGGACCATCTGGAGCATCTCCAGGAGGTTCTGCAGGCCCTGCAGCGGGATGGCCTGACCATCAAGGCCAGCAAATGTCAGATCCGACAGAGATCTGTCGTCTACTTGGGGTACCTGGTGGATGGGATTAAGGTTCAAGTTTAAAAAAGTTTAAGTTTAAAATTTGTTTAGCGCACTACTCACCCAGAGGGTCTCAAGGCGCTTGAGGGAGGGGGGAACTTTACTTATCGAATATCCAAGTTTTTTGTTGTTTTCTGAAGGAGAGGTGGTTCTGTGTAAGGCGGAGGTGGGTGGGGAGAGAATTCAAGGTCTTGGCCGCTAAGTAGGAGAAGGATCTTCCCCCCTTGGTGGATCTTTGGATGCGTGGAATTGCAGCGAGGGCTTGATTGGACGATCGTAGTTGGCGGGTGGGGGTGTAAAAGGACAGGCGCGTGTTGAGGTATTCGGGTCCTAGGTCGTAGAGGGCTTTGTGTGCGTGGGTGAGGAGACGGAACGTTATTCTCTTGTTGACGGGGAGCCAGTGGAGGTCTTTCAGGTGACCGGAAATGTCAGCTTGGCGGTGGATGTCTAGGATGAGTCTGGCTGAGGCGTTTTGGATGCGTTGGAGTTTTTTCTGTAGTTTGGCTGTGGTTCCGGCGTAAAGGGTGTTTCCGTAGTCCAGTCGGCTTGTGACCAGTGCATGGGTGACCATCTTTCTTGTTTCGGTGGGGATCGAACGGAAGATTTTTTTGAGCATACGTAGGATGTTGAAGCATGATGATGAGACAGCGTTGACTTGTCTGGTCATCGAGAGGGAGGAGTCCAGGATGAAGCCCAGGTTACGTGCGTGGTGCGTTGGTATGGGTGCGGTTCCCAGGGCCGGTGGCCACCATGAGTCATCCCAGGCGGAGGGGGATGATCCTAAGATGAGGACTTCCGTTTTGTCCGAGTTCAGTTTTAAACGGCTGTTCTTCATCTACTCGGCTACTTCTTTCATCCCTTCGTGTAGGTTGGTTTTGGCGGTGTTTGGGTCTTTGGTGAGGGAGAGGATTAGCTGGGTGTCGTCTGCGTAGGAGATAATGTTGAGGTTGTGTTGGCGCGCGATGGATGCGAGGGGACTCATGTATACGTTGAAGAGGGTGGGACTGAGTGAAGATCCTTGTGGTACGTGAGGTACTGGGTTTTCTCGGAACCAATACTATTACAATAACCCAGCGGTGTCAGGGCAACACCCAAAGACCCCGAATTCCCCTGTCTTGGCAAACAGAGACACGGGATACTTCTCGATGACGTCAAAGACCAAAGTTTAATGGTTGCAACCAGGGACAGAGGTCTACGAAGTACACACGGGTAGTTAGAAAGAGACTGCACCATCTCAGTGAATGAAACTCGGTCTTTTATGCCGAAAACTACGCTTCTGGCAACATCACAATTTATATTCGGTGCATACAAAACTAACCAATGAGCAAGTAGCATTTCAAAAAGTAGCGAATCACGACAGTCAAAGTTAATCCCACTTTCCGTTGTCCGGCCCACCACAAACGATCGCACATATGCTAGTTTCCTGTTCGATCAGGCCGGACAAACCCATCATAAAACCTTCAACCCAAATCGATGAAAATGTCGTAAAGGAAAGGCAGAAATAGATGGAAAGGAGATAGAGGAGTGGGAACGGTGGGCCTTAAAATCGGACCACGTCCTGTTCTTTGATCTTTATCAGTGCAGCTGCTAACCAAGGAACTGGCTCAGCAGGATTCGCCCCAGGCGAGGAGTCAGTTCGGCCAGGTCAACCAGAAGTCAGCTAAGGCGTACGTGTCAAGGACTCGCTCGGCCACAATCATAGGGCCTATGTTAGGGCAACCATACAAGATGGCTGCCGTTTTACAAAATGGAACCCGAGGGTTCAGACTAAATCCTCAAATGCAGAGTGTTCTCCGATATCGATTCATACGAAAACACTTAGACACGGAACCACAGAGCCTCCTTTTGCCCTATCATAGGCAATAAACCCAAACCCATTTTAATCTGAATCTGGATCTATATTCATCAGGTCATCAATATGCTTCTGTAGCATCATCTTATTACTATGCATCTCTCTCCGGACAGACTTCCATACGCACAAAGTAGCACAAAGGCCACAAATAGCCGGAGCACACTGTACACAGAGACAGAACATGAACAGAATCTCCAAGACCATACCAATGACCATCAAAATCTTCCAACCCCAAGTGGATATCAATCCCCATAACCATCCCATCAGAGACCAATCCCCTTTGTCCAGATGGACAGAATCGGAGATTTTATGCAGTTTGGAAATGGCCTGGAAGACTGACGGAGCATTATCCGGAATAAAAACGCAGCAGCTCGATTGAATCAATCTACAAACTCCCCCTCGAGCTGCTAGAATAACGTCTAGGGCAACTCTATTCTGAAGTGTCATAAGTCTGTCCGACTGAAGCTCAGTAGTCAAATTGGTAATCAGACAAAATATCGAAAAAAAAATATCGTAATGACAAAATATCGAAGTAAAAATATCGAAGGTCAATAATATTGGGAAGCAAAAATATTGGATACAAAAATATCGTAATAGGTAAGTAAGATTAAATATCGAAAACAATAATATCGTATGACAAAATATCGACAATACAAAATATTGTGTAGTGATGGAAAAAAAAATAGTAGTGAAAAAATATTTCAAAATTAGTACATAAACATTTATAAAATGTGAATAGAAAAATATTAAAATATATTTAATAAATAAATATTTTAAAAAAACATATCTATTTTTCAATTTTATTTTATTATGTTTTGGCTCTCAACGAGGGCCACATAAAATACATACAACGAATTCAAAAAACAAATACAGCTAAAAGCATAATGTTCAATAAACATATTTAAATCAAATCCATTGATCGTCCATTGACAGAAATACAACAAAAAGCCGGGTCAAATCAATCCAATAACATATTAATAAATAGCTAAAAAAAAATTTACAAAATTAAAAATGTAGAAGCAGAACATTTCATTCGGAGGCCAATATAAGGATTGAACAAAAATATTCACATTAAAAATACCTAAACGAAGGCATATAGGTTTTAACCATTTAAGGCGCAATGTGCGGAGTGCAGGGCAAATCAGCAAAACATGCATACGATCCTGTATACTCAAATTACAGAGATTACACATTTGAGACGATCCGTACCTTTTGGATAGAAGTACATTTAAGGGTAATAAATCATAGCGTAGAAGGAACCATAATCTTCTAATGCCATGGGGCAAATTTCATATAGCATAGGGTTGGGCTTTCTTGACAACATATGAGTTAAGGAGAAGATCACAACCCCCTTTTCCTTGTATTGTATTCTTATCTGTCAGAAAGCATAGTTCCCACGATGCCTGTTTTAACAGGAATTTTAGTTGAGATTGTGAATGCAGGAACAAAACACTTTCATCTAACTTCAAAAGAGTCACAGCTCTTCTAAAGTTCCTTACAAGTTGTGAGAACTCTTTAAAGTTGCCCAATAATTCATTTTTGAGTAGGGCTCTCATCGTCCCCGATTCTGCTCTAGCTAGGGAAACCATCCATCTTACCAAGGCACATAATCCCTGCACCCAACTGCTCCTAAGACCAAAATCAAGTCTGCAAGCAGCCAGAGAGCAATTAGTGTTTAGTGAGGATAAAGATCTTAGGAGTTTCCCTTCAATTTTATGACAGAAATCCCAATGTTTCAACTCTACAAGTTCGATGCCATAGAGTAGGGTAGCGGGGATCTTAGCCCTGTAGACCTCTAGCATGCAAGCAAAATGTCTTTTTCCGGTCGCTAAGTAAAGGGAATTTAAACCTTTACCATGGGCGAGGGCTTTTCGAGAGCTATGTTCAATATGAGGCCTCTCACTCAGATTAGCCGCAATGATTTTCCTCAAAAAAGTGTAAGATTTAACTACCTCCAGCTTTAGGCCGCCAATATACCATCCAAAGTTTTCAGAGCGGCACTTCTTTTACCCCCCTATGCACATAATTTTACTTTTAGATATGTTAATCTTCATAGAGCTTGCAACCTATTTGCAAGACCTTTTGGTGTTAAATCTAAGACAAGAATGTCGTCGGCATACATCAAACAAGAGATAGGGGCCCCCCCTATCACTGGAGCAATACCCTCACAGACAGACAAGGCGGCAGGCAGGTCCTGCGTGTATAGGGAGAACAAAAGAGGCGCCAAAAGACAGCCTTGTTTTAGGCCGTTTAAAGCGGGAATTCGATCGGAGAGACCCCTTTCACCCCCCTGCAGCACCCTACACCAAGTTTCCGTATGAAGTGTACGAACAAGATCTAATATGTAAGAAGGTACCCCAAGGGCTGCTAATTTTCTCCACAGCGATCTACGATCCACTTTATCGAAAGCCGTGGAGAAATCAATAAAAGCTGCATAGACCACCCCCCCTCTTACTTGCCTATATTTGTCCGATATCACATGAAGGGTGGTTAAATTATCTAGGGTGCCGTGATCCCTACGAAATCCAGTTTGTTAGAGTGGCAAAATATTGTTCTCATCAACCCAGTCAGAAAGTAGATTTAAAAGACATTTCCCAAAAACCTTACCGATTGAGTCGAGGAGAGCAATCAAACGATAATTACTAGGGCTATCCCTCGCTCCCTTCTTAAAAATAGGGACCAAGATACTACCCCTCCAGGATGCTGGAACCTTTTTCGAATCAAAGCAGGATTTAAACAATGGGTGAAGGATTTTACTCCAGAGAGAGGGATCCTGCTTCAGAACCGTCATGGGGAGTTCGTCAGGGCCCATTGCACCAGAGGAGCGCATATTCTTTATGGCCGTTTCTATTGTTTCCTCTGATGGATACTTAATTACTCCTTCAGATGTTAAATCAGGGGGACTAACATCCACTGAAATGCCATTCCCTCCATAAAGCTCCCGAATATAAGCGGACCATACATCTTCGGCTATAGGAATTGGGCAAGGGTTTAATCTATTGCCACATCCCTTCCCAATTATGGACCAAAATTCACGGATCTTACCATGCGCTACTGCTTCCCTCAGGTTAATCCAAACTGTATCTTCCTTCTCCTTTTTTATTTTCGCTTTTAATCTAACTCTCTTTCTTTTTAACCTAGATATTTCTTTTTCCCGTTCACCAGATCTACCTAGGAATTGATCTCGGACTAGTTTATTTATTTCTTATTCAGGGTGCGCAAGGCACTAGGCAGGACTACCCTCTTCATGGGACAGCTAGCCTTTTTCACATCCAGGATAATATTCCGCATAAATCTTTCGAAACTAACAATTTCCAAACCATGCCAAGCATTTAGATCTAGTATGGTTTTACATAGAATAGTATGCACCCCAGAAATTGCAGATGGGTTCCAAAAGCATCTTCCGGAGGATGCGTGAAAAGTAGCATCATTACTATTAAGAGACCATGATGCTGTAGTCGGAGGTTTTAAAGAAATAGTTAGGAGCATTATATTATGATCACTCAACGTTGTGGGGACTATCACGAGATCCTGGATGCACGGGAAAATGTCATAGTCCGAGATCGCGTAATCAAGGATAGAGGGCCTACAATGGGACTTATGAGTGAATTCCGCAGGTACATCTGAGGGGAATCTCCCATTTAAAATAAGCCCCTCAACTGCCGATAATTCTTCTAACAGGATCTTCCCTCTTTTATTAGTTACTATTTTGTCTGGAAAGAGGGGTTGTGGTATAAAATGCGCCTCTTCTTTGGCTTTATTTCTAAAGAGGTTCAAACTAGTATTAGATATTTTACAGTTTAAATCTCCTACTAGTATAACTTCTGGTGAAGGTGAAGTGTTTTTGATCTGGCCAATATATTGGATGACATGCTTCAATAAACCATTAAAACGCTCTTCTGGAGGAATATACACATTAATAATTACGACCGAGGACTTCTTTAAGAATGTAGGGAGATTTGCTATTGTTATAGCTTGAAAGAGGCTACTTGGGTCAATATAGTGAGAGAATTTCCAGTGCAATTTATTCGATAATAAGCAAGCGATTCCCCCTTTAGAATGACCTTTCTTGGATGGGACGGCCGGCACTTCCAACACAAAGTAGTCCTTTCTAACATCAATATTATTGGTACACCAAGTTTCTTGAATGCAAATCACGTTTGCTCCCAGCGTAAATAGAAACTCGAATTTCTCTGGATTACTATGTATCCCGGCTGCGTTCCAAGAAATAATTTTCAGTTGGTTGTTAAAGATGCTGAAACAGTTTGGGGTTATCTGTGGTCTTAGACGATAAGGCATTATGCAGCCAATTCCACCGATTAGTATCCTCTATTAGAGAAGAGTTCTGAGTCAGTAGAAGTGGTTTTACCTGGGAAACCAGACGTTTCCCTTTTGCGACCCAAATCTTTAGATCTTTGAGTGGTGAAGCAACCCCATTTTGTCTATCATCCTTTTGAGACATCCTATGGGGAGAATGGTTGTACCAAAAGCTGAATATAGGCAGGACATCAATACCTGTGCATTGGAAATTCTCTGCTTGTTGTAAAATCAAATTTACAATAATTTTAGAATAAAATTTGACCCTTATACGTGAGACACTATCTCCCCCTAACAAAGAGACTAACTCAATGTCACTTGATTGGATAAGGTGGAGACTGTCCACCTCACTAAAGCGTTTAAGTAACCATGCTCTGTTTAATGGTAAGTCCACATCGAATAGCGGAAGGAAGTCCAACACACAAGTGTCCACATAAGATGTTAAATCTTTTCGCTCTGGTAAGGGGAATAGTTGATCCCCAGCCCCAGCTGTAAGAGAAAAAGAAGAGGCCAAAGGGTTAAGAGACCCAAGCTTAACTTGATTAGCGCTCCTTATGTCCAACACGGGAAGTATTTAAGCCAAGACCGTCCTTTTGTGGTGGATCTTCCATAGTCGTGGGCAGAATATTACAAGAAATCTCTGAGGCACGACAGGGAGGGCTGGATTCAATATCCACCTTTGCGGTCATCGGGATTGGCTCAGTGGCTTTATCTTCCTTATCATTTAGGAATATAGAGTTTTGGAAAATTATCCGCCTCTGTCTTTTCTTCCTGTATTTGCGGACCGGTTTCCTTTTGTTTCCTTTATTATTTTTGTGTTTTCCATTTTTTTTTCCTTTACTTCTTGCTTGTCCTCAGAATGCACTTTTTTGTTTTCCGAACAGAAAATGGGAAATAGTTCTTGTGGTACTTGACAGTCAGAGATAGATATAATTTCTTCCTCTATCTCCAGATCCGATTTCATTACGCAATTGGACGCAGCTGTTACAGGCAAACCCATGACGTTATTATCATGTACTGGTACAGGTGCCTTTATATCGGAATTCTCTATGCGCACCTCTGTTTCCCCCTTTATCAAATTAGTAACATGCGTGGAAAGGGGAACATTCTTCATTTCAGGTGCTTTTTGTAATAGAGTTTTCAAGATTTGAGTAACAGAGTCCAAAATACAATCCGAACTGCCTACAAATTTCCCCAATAGAAATAATATGGAGGCTAACAAATGTTCCAGTGCAATCAAAGATTCCGATAAAGGTTTGTCGCCTGCCCCAGCAGGAGGACAACTGCCGGAGAGATTGAGAATTGGACTCCTGGAAGTATTTAACAAGTCAGACATATCTTGCCTATTCAATGATGGAGTACTGCTATATAGCAATAGCCCGGATGGAGTCGCACCCCCAGGAGGTTTACTAGTTTCTGGAGCCTCCGAGCTAACTGCCTTCACATAACGGCCACAAAGTTCAAGGTCAATGGAAAGCAGTGATGAGGCTTGACCATCCATAACATTCGGGGAGGAAGCTTGAGGGAGACCAGGATTGTTCGCTTGTTTATCATCCATGGAAAGTGCGAGAGAATTAATAACCCCATCCTCCTCAGAATGCACAAGGCAGGGACTGTCAATAATTTTCACTTCGGGTGGCTCTATCATCAAGGAGAGAGTATTAGTATCAACAACTTGATTATGACCCTCCTGGATATCTGGAGCTAAAACATCCTTTCTAGCAGCAATTGAGATTTTATCCACAGGTTTTTCCCATAACTCAAAAAGCTGACATTGTCCCTTTAATAGATGGTTATTCACTGATTTATTTCGCAGGGGATTAGATTTTGTTTTGGCACAAGTTCTTCCCCCACCAATCTCCGAGAGGGAGTTTTTTGGTCATCTTCTGCAAAAGCTTCCCACACTACGTCGTTTATAAAATAGTAATTTTCCAGATGAGGGTGAAGTAAAAGTTATATAAACACCATAAAATGGTTATTGGATTGTATGATAGAAACCAGCTTTCAGTCACTGTCAATGTGGCGTCTCAGCTTATCACGCCTCGTGGAATTACTTCATCTGAGCCAACCGGTGTAAACTGTAAATCAAATGAAAATAACGGGGCCCAGCCCAGCCTACCTCGGCCACTGAGGGCCACAGAGGGCCCGCCCTTTGCCCGGGCTTCGCCCCGGGCGCTCCCGCGCGCTCCCGCGACGCGGGGAGTGCGCGCAATTTCAAGCGCCTCCGGTGGCGGGAACTGACGATGGCGGCTCCTGCCGCTATGCCCCCAGGGAGTTGTAGTCCCGCGGCCGCTGCGGTGGTATGCGGCGGCGGGAGGGCTGCAGGCAGCAACAGCGGTGTCCCAAGCAGCGGATATGTGGAGCACAACAGGTCGCCCCAAAACACAAGGTGAGCACAGATGCACCCGCTCCACCGGGAGTGCGCGCAATTTCAAGCGCCTCCGGTGGCGGGAACTGACGATGGCGGCTCCTGCCGCTATGCCCCCAGGGAGTTGTAGTCCCGCGGCCGCTGCGGTGGTATGCGGCGGCGGGAGGGCTGCAGGCAGCAACAGCGGTGTCCCAAGCAGCGGATATGTGGAGCACAACAGGTCGCCCCAAAACACAAGGTGAGCACAGATGCACCGATGCACAGTTTGCCGGATCCAGTTTTCAGCACCAGATTTAATTTCTCATCTGCTGCGCCATTGAGCCTTCCACAGAAAAAATATCCTTTCTCAGAGAGCACACTGAGAGAGGAGCGTTTTGTCAGCAGTGGTATCTAGTATCTAGTTTTAGGAGCGGGTTATTGGGTTTATAGGAGATAAGGGTGGGGAGTGTATTAAAATGTAAGTTAAAAAACATAAAAAAAATAAAAATATATTAAACAATTTAATATAAAAATTAATAATTAAAAAAATATATATATTAATAGATATCTAGTTTTAGGAGCGGGTTATTGGATTTATAGGGGATAAGGGTGGGGAGTGTATTAAAATGTATGTATAAAATTATTTATAAAAAAAAAAATTACAATTATTTATAAAAAATTATTTAATTAGTGTCCAGTACCTACATCAATTGTTAGTTCATTGGGGTAGGAATAGTGGTAATTTATTAATTAGTGTTCACCACCTATATCTAATTAACTTTAATTGGTGTGGGAATATAATTAACTAAATAATTAGTGTCCAGCGGCTAAATGTAATTAATGTAAATTGGAGTAGGATTATTAATTATTAATTATTTATTGTTTTGCACCTACTCCAATTTGATGTACATTGGAGTTGGAATATTAATTAGAAAATATTTTGTGTCCAGCACCTACTCCAATTTAATGTAGACTGAAGTTGGAATAATAATTAATAATTAATTAGTGTACAGCACCTACTCCAATTTAATGTAGACCGGAGTTGGAATAATAAATAATAATTAATTAGTGTCCAGCACCTACTCCAATTTAATGTAGACTGGAGTTGGAATATTAATTAATAATTAATTAGTGTCCAGCACCTACTCCAAGTTTATGTAGACTGGAGTTGGAATATTAATTATTACATAATTAGTGTCCAGCACCAACTCCAATTTAATGTAGACTGGAGTTGGAATATTAATTATTACATAATTAGTGTCCAGCACCTACTCCAATTTAATGTAGACTGGAGTTGGAATATTAATTAATAATTAATTAGTGTCCAGCACCTACTCCAATTTAATGTAGACTTGAGTTGGAATATTAATTATTACATAATTAGTGTCCAGCACCTACTCCAATTTATTGTAGACTGGAGTTGGATTATTAATTAATAATTAATTAGTGTCCAGCACATACTCCAATTTAATGTAGACTGGAGTTGGAATATTAATTATTACATAATTATTGTCCAGCACCTACTCCAATTTAATGTAGACTGGAGTTGGAATATTAATTAATAATTAATTAGTGTCCAGCACCTACTCCAATTTCCTGTAGACTGGAGTTGGAATATTAATTATTACATAATTAGTGTACAGCGCCTACTCCAATTTAATGTAGACTGGAGTTGGAATATTAATTAATAATTAATTAGTGTCCAGCACCTACTCCAATTTAATGTAGACTGGAGATGGAATATTAATTATTACATAATTAGTGTGCAGCACCTACTACAATTTAATGTAGACTGGAGTTGGAATATTAATTAATAATTAATTAGTGTCCAGCACCTACTCCAATTTAATGTAGACTGGAGTTGGAATAATAATAAATAATTAATTAGTGTCCAGCACCTACTCCAATTTAATGTAGACTGGAGTTGGAATAATAATTAATAATTAATTAGTGTCCAGCACCAAATCAAATTTTATGTAGACTGGAGTAGGAATATTAATTAATAAATAATTAGTGTCCAGCGCCTACTCCAATTTAATGTAGACTGGAGTTGGAATATTAATTATTATATAATTAGTGTCCAGCACCTACTCCAATTTAATGTAGACTGGAGTAGGAATATTAATTAATAATTAATTAGTGTCCAGCACCTACTCCAATTTAATGTGGACTGGAGTTGGAATATTAATTATTACATAATTAGTGTCCTGCACCTACTCCAATTTAATGTATACTGGAGTTGGAATATTAATTAATAATTAATTAGTGTCCAGCACCTACTCCAATTTAATGTAGACTGGAGTTGGAATAATAATAAATAATTAATTAGTGTCCAGCACCTACTCCAATTTAATGTAGACTGGAGTTGGAATAATAATTAATAATTAATTAGTGTCCAGCACCAAATCAAATTTTATGTAGACTGGAGTTGGAATATTAATTAATAATTAATTAGTGTCCAGCACCTACTCCAATTTAATGTAGACTGGAGCTGGAATATTAATTATTACATAATAAGTGTCCAGCACCAAATCAAATTTAATGTAGACTGGAGTTGGAATATTATTTAATAATTAATTAGTGTCCAGCACCTACTCCATTTTAATGTAGACTGGAGTTGGAATATTTATTATTACATAATTAGTGTCCAGCACCTACTCCAATTTAATGTTGACTGAAGTTGGAATATTAATTATTAATTAATTAGTGTCCAGCACCTACTCAAATTTAATGTAGACTGGAGTTGGAATATTAATTATTACATAATTAGTGTCCAGCACCTAATCCAAATTAATGTAGACTGGAGTTGGAATATTAATTAATATTTAACTAGTGTCTAGCAACTACTCCCATTTATTGTAGACTTGATTTGTAATATTAAATAATAATTAATTAGTGTCCAGCACCTACTCCAATTTAATGCAGACTGGAGTTTGAATATTATTTAATAATTAATTAGTGTCCAGCACCTACTCCAATTTAATGTAGACTGGAGTTGTAATAATAATTAATAATTAGTTAGTGTCCAGCACCTACTCCAATTTAATGTAGACTGGAGTTGGAATGTTAATTAATAAATAATTAGTGTCCAGCACCTACTCCAATTTAATGTAGACTGGAGTTGGAATATTAATTATTATATAATTAGTATCCAGCACCTACTCAAATTTTATTGTAGACTGGAGTTGGAATATTAATTAATTATTAATTAGTGTCCAGCACCTACTCCAATTTAATGTAGACTGGAGTTGGAATATTAATTATTACATAATTAGTGTCTAGCACCTACTCCCATTTAATGTAGACTGGATTTGGAATATTAAATAATAATTAATTAGTGTCCAGCACCTACTCCAATTTAATGTAGACTGGAGTTTGAATATTATTTAATAATTAATTAGTGTCCAGCACCTACTCCAATTTAATGTAGACTGGAGTTGGAATAATAATTAATAATTAATTAGTGTCCAGCACCTACTCAAATTTAATGTAGACTGGAGTTGGAATGTTAATTAATAATTAATTAGTGTCCAGCACCTACTCCAATTTAATGTAGACTGGAGTTGGAATATTAATTATTACATAATTAGTGTCCAGTGCCTACTCCAATTTAATGTAGACTGGAGTTGGAATATTAATTAATAATTAATTAGTGTCCAGCACCTACTCCAATTTAATGTAGACTGGATTTGGAATATTAAATAATAATTAATTAGTGTCCAGCACCTACTCCAATTCAATGTAGACTGGAGTTTGAATATTATTTAATAATAAATTAGTGTCCAGCACCTACTCCAATTTAATGTAGACTGGAATTGGAATAATAATTAATAATTAGTTAGTGTCCAGCACCTACTCAAATTTAATGTAGACAGGAGTTGGAATGTTAATTAATAATTAATTAGTGTCCAGCACCTACTCCAATTTAATGTAGACTAGAGTTGGAATATTAATTATTACATAATTAGTGTCCAGCACCTACTCCAATTTAATGTAGACTGGAGTTGGAATATTAATTAATAATTAATTAGTGTCCAGCACCTACTCCAATTTAATGTAGACTTGAGTTGGAATATTAATTATTACATAATTAGTGTCCAGCACCTACTCCAATTTATTGTAGACTGGAGTTGGATTATTAATTAATAATTAATTAGTGTCCAGCACATACTCCAATTTAATGTAGACTGGAGTTGGAATATTAATTATTACATAATTAGTGTCCAGCACCTACTCCAATTTAATGTAGACTGGAGTTGGAATATTAATTAATAATTAATTAGTGTCCAGCACCTACTCCAATTTCCTGTAGACTGGAGTTGGAATATTAATTATTACATAATTAGTGTACAGCACCTACTCCAATTTAATGTAGACTGGAGTTGGAATATTAATTAATAATTAATTAGTGTCCAGCACCTACTCCAATTTAATGTAGACTGGAGTTGGAATATTAATTAATAATTAATTAGTGTCCAGCACCTACTCCAATTTCCTGTAGACTGGAGTTGGAATATTAATTATTACATAATTAGTGTACAGCGCCTACTCCAATTTAATGTAGACTGGAGTTGGAATATTAATTAATAATTAATTAGTGTCCAGCACCTACTCCAATTTAATGTAGACTGGAGATGGAATATTAATTATTACATAATTAGTGTGCAGCACCTACTACAATTTAATGTAGACTGGAGTTGGAATATTAATTAATAATTAATTAGCGCCAGCACCTACTCCAATTTAATGTAGACTGGAGTTGGAATAATAATAAATAATTAATTAGTGTCCAGCACCTACTCCAATTTAATGTAGACTGGAGTTGGAATAATAAGTAATAATTAATTAGTGTCCAGCACCAAATCAAATTTTATGTAGACTGGAGTAGGAATATTAATTAATAAATAATTAGTGTCCAGCACCTACTCCAATTTAATGTAGACTGGAGTTGGAATATTAATTATTATATAATTAGTGTCCAGCACCTACTCCAATTTAATGTAGACTGGAGTAGGAATATTAATTAATAATTAATTAGTGTCCAGCACCTACTCCAATTTAATGTGGACTGGAGTTGGAATATTAATTATTACATAATTAGTGTCCTGCACCTACTCCAATTTAATGTATACTGGAGTTGGAATATTAATTAATAATTAATTAGTGTCCAGCACCTACTCCAATTTAATGTAGACTGGAGTTGGAATAATAATAAATAATTAATTAGTGTCCAGCACCTACTCCAATTTAATGTAGACTGGAGTTGGAATAATAATTAATAATTAATTAGTGTCCAGCACCAAATCAAATTTTATGTAGACTGGAGTTGGAATATTAATTAATAATTAATTAGTGTCCAGCACCTACTCCAATTTAATGTAGACTGGAGCTGGAATATTAATTATTACATAATAAGTGTCCAGCACCAAATCAAATTTAATGTAGACTGGAGTTGGAATATTATTTAATAATTAATTAGTGTCCAGCACCTACTCCATTTTAATGTAGACTGGAGTTGGAATATTTATTATTACATAATTAGTGTCCAGCACCTACTCCAATTTAATGTTGACTGAAGTTGGAATATTAATTATTAATTAATTAGTGTCCAGCACCTACTCAAATTTAATGTAGACTGGAGTTGGAATATTACTTATTACATAATTAGTGTCCAGCACCTAATCCAAATTAATGTAGACTGGAGTTGGAATATTAATTAATATTTAATTAGTGTCTAGCAACTACTCCCATTTATTGTAGACTTGATTTGTAATATTAAATAATAATTAATTAGTGTCCAGCACCTACTCCAATTTAATGTAGACTGGAGTTGTAATAATAATTAATAATTAATTAGTGTCCAGCACCTACTCCAATTTAATGTAGACTGGAGTTGGAATGTTAATTAATAATTAATTAGTGTCCAGCACCTACTCCAATTTAATGTAGACTGGAGTTGGAATATTAATTAATAATTAATTAGTGTCCAGCACCTACTCCAATTTTATGTAGACTGGAGTTGGAATATTAATTATTATATAATTAGTGTCCAGCACCTACTCAAATTTTATTGTAGACTGGAGTTGGAATATTTATTATTACATAATTAGTGTCCAGCACCTACTCCAATTTAATGTTGACTGAAGTTGGAATATTAATTATTAATTAATTAGTGTCCAGCACCTACTCAAATTTAATGTAGACTGGAGTTGGAATATTAATTATTACATAATTAGTGTCCAGCACCTAATCCAAATGAATGTAGACTGGAGTTGGAATATTAATTAATATTTAATTAGTGTCTAGCAACTACTCCCATTTATTGTAGACTTGATTTGTAATATTAAATAATAATTAATTAGTGTCCAGCACCTACTCCAATTTAATGCAGACTGGAGTTTGAATATTATTTAATAATTAATTAGTGTCCAGCACCTACTCCAATTTAATGTAGACTGGAGTTGTAATAATAATTAATAATTAATTAGTGTCCAGCACCTACTCCAATTTAATGTAGACTGGAGTTGGAATGTTAATTAATAAATAATTAGTGTCCAGCACCTACTCCAATTTAATGTAGACTGGAGTTGGAATATTAATTATTATATAATTAGTATCCAGCACCTACTCAAATTTTATTGTAGACTGGAGTTGGAATATTAATTAATTATTAATTAGTGTCCAGCACCTACTCCAATTTAATGTAGACTGGAGTTGGAATATTAATTATTACATAATTAGTGTCTAGCACCTACTCCCATTTAATGTAGACTGGATTTGGAATATTAAATAATAATTAATAAGTGTCCAGCACCTACTCCAATTTAATGTAGACTGGAGTTTGAATATTATTTAATAATTAATTAGTGTCCAGCACCTACTCCAATTTAATGTAGACTGGAGTTGGAATAATAATTAATAATTAATTAGTGTCCAGCACCTACTCAAATTTAATGTAGACTGGAGTTGGAATGTTAATTAATAATTAATTAGTGTCCAGCACCTACTCCAATTTAATGTAGACTGGAGTTGGAATATTAATTATTACATAATTAGTGTCCAGTGCCTACTCCAATTTAATGTAGACTGGAGTTGGAATATTAATTAATAATTAATTAGTGTCCAGCACCTACTCCAATTTAATGTAGACTGGATTTGGAATATTAAATAATAATTAATTAGTGTCCAGCACCTACTCCAATTCAATGTAGACTGGAGTTTGAATATTATTTAATAACAAATTAGTGTCCAGCACCTACTCCAATTTAATGTAGACTGGAGTTGGAATAATAATTAATAATTAGTTAGTGTCCAGCACCTACTCAAATTTAATGTAGACAGGAGTTGGAATGTTAATTAATAATTAATTAGTGTCCAGCACCTACTCCAATTTAATGTAGACTAGAGTTGGAATATTAATTATTACATAATTAGTGTCCAGCATCTACTCCAATTTAATGTAGACTGGAGTTGGAATATTAATTAATAATTAATTAGTGTCCAGCACCTACTCCAATTTAATGTAGACTTGAGTTGGAATATTAATTATTACATAATTAGTGTCCAGCACCTACTCCAATTTATTGTAGACTGGAGTTGGATTATTAATTAATAATTAATTAGTGTCCAGCACATACTCCAATTTAATGTAGACTGGAGTTGGAATATTAATTATTACATAATTAGTGTCCAGCACCTACTCCAATTTAATGTAGACTGGAGTTGGAATATTAATTAATAATTAATTAGTGTCCAGCACCTACTCCAATTTCCTGTAGACTGGAGTTGGAATATTAATTATTACATAATTAGTGTACAGCACCTACTCCAATTTAATGTAGACTGGAGTTGGAATATTAATTAATAATTAATTAGTGTCCAGCAACTACTCCAATTTAATGTAGACTGGAGTTGGAATATTAATTAATAATTAATTAGTGTCCAGCACCTACTCCAATTTCCTGTAGACTGGAGTTGGAATATTAATTATTACATAATTAGTGTACAGCGCCTACTCCAATTTAATGTAGACTGGAGTTGGAATATTAATTAATAATTAATTAGTGTCCAGCACCTACTCCAATTTAATGTAGACTGGAGATGGAATATTAATTATTACATAATTAGTGTGCAGCACCTACTACAATTTAATGTAGACTGGAGTTGGAATATTAATTAATAATTAATTAGTGTCCAGCACCTACTCCAATTTAATGTAGACTGGCGTTGGAATAATAATAAATAATTAATTAGTGTCCAGCACCTACTCCAATTTAATGTAGACTGGAGTTGGAATAATAAGTAATAATTAATTAGTGTCCAGCACCAAATCAAATTTTATGTAGACTGGAGTAGGAATATTAATTAATAAATAATTAGTGTCCAGCACCTACTCCAATTTAATGTAGACTGGAGTTGGAATATTAATTATTATATAATTAGTGTCCAGCACCTACTCCAATTTAATGTAGACTGGAGTAGGAATATTAATTAATAATTAATTAGTGTCCAGCACCTACTCCAATTTAATGTGGACTGGAGTTGGAATATTAATTATTACATAATTAGTGTCCTGCACCTACTCCAATTTAATGTATACTGGAGTTGGAATATTAATTAATAATTAATTAGTGTCCAGCACCTACTCCAATTTAATGTAGACTGGAGTTGGAATAATAATAAATAATTAATTAGTGTCCAGCACCTACTCCAATTTAATGTAGACTGGAGTTGGAATAATAATTAATAATTAATTAGTGTCCAGCACCAAATCAAATTTTATGTAGACTGGAGTTGGAATATTAATTAATAATTAATTAGTGTCCAGCACCTACTCCAATTTAATGTAGACTGGAGCTGGAATATTAATTATTACATAATAAGTGTCCAGCACCAAATCAAATTTAATGTAGACTGGAGTTGGAATATTATTTAATAATTAATTAGTGTCCAGCACCTACTCCATTTTAATGTAGACTGGAGTTGGAATATTTATTATTACATAATTAGTGTCCAGCACCTACTCCAATTTAATGTTGACTGAAGTTGGAATATTAATTATTAATTAATTAGTGTCCAGCACCTACTCAAATTTAATGTAGACTGGAGTTGGAATATTAATTATTACATAATTAGTGTCCAGCACCTAATCCAAATTAATGTAGACTGGAGTTGGAATATTAATTAATATTTAATTAGTGTCTAGCAACTACTCCCATTTATTGCAGACTTGATTTGTAATATTAAATAATAATTAATTAGTGTCCAGCACCTACTCCAATTTAATGTAGACTGGAGTTGTAATAATAATTAATAATTAATTAGTGTCCAGCACCTACTCCAATTTAATGTAGACTGGAGTTGGAATGTTAATTAATAATTAATTAGTGTCCAGCACCTACTCCAATTTAATGTAGACTGGAGTTGGAATATTAATTAATAATTAATTAGTGTCCAGCACCTACTCCAATTTTATGTAGACTGGAGTTGGAATATTAATTATTATATAATTAGTGTCCAGCACCTACTCAAATTTTATTGTAGACTGGAGTTGGAATATTAATTAATTATTAATTAGTGTCCAGCACCTACTCCAATTTAATGTAGACTGGAGTTGGAATATTAATTATTACATAATTAGGGCTCGATTCCGATCCGGTAAAATGCGCTCCGAATCGTCGTGCGGAGCAATTTTCCCCGTACGAATCGTACCCGTACACGTCCCCGTACGTACGACGAAGTACGATCCGTACCAGGAGCCAAAGACCGTACGAGTCGTACAGGACTCCGTACGACTAAAATATCCGTACGAGTCTCACTCGGAACGCGCTGTACGTGACATCGCTACGGGTCGCGGCTGGTTTTTACGACCCAGCAAGTACGATTCGTGTCGGGTACGCAACGTACGAGCCTTTTTTTTACAGGAGCTGGAAACAGCCGTAAACGCATAGTTCGCGCCGATACGAGTACAGAACGCCCACCCCCGGGGACGCCGCGTACCCCACATGATCGCCGGGGTACGCGCCGTACCCCTGCGATCATGTGGGGTACGCGCCGTACACCCAGCGTACATGGGGTACGCACCGTACCCCATGTACGATGGGTGTACGGTGCGCACCCCATGTACGCTGGGTGTACGGCGCGTACCCCACATGATCGCAGGGGTACGGCGCGTACCCCGGCGATCATGTGGGGTACGCAGCGTACGGTGTGTATGTGATTGGGCGCTTTTCCGTACGGATCGCCCTTACCTGACGCGGACCGTACGAATAGCCTCCTGGTCACCCGGTCCGGATCGTACTCGCCGGGTCGTACGGTGTGTTTACGATTCGTACGGAAACGGCTCCGGATACGAATCGTACGGGGATTTTTTTTACCGGATCGGAATCGAGCCCTTAGTGTCTAGCACCTACTCCCATTTAATGTAGACTGGATTTGGAATATTAAATAATAATTAATTAGTGTCCAGCACCTACTCCAATTTAATGTAGACTGGAGATTGAATATTATTTAATAATTAATCAGTGTCCCGCACCTACTCCAATTTAATGTAGACTGGAGTTGGAATAATAATTAATAATTAATTAGTGTCCAGCACCTACTCAAATTTAATGTAGACTGGAGTTGGAATGTTAATTAATAATTAATTAGTGTCCAGCACCTACTCCAATTTAATGTAGACTGGAGTTGGAATATTAATTATTACATAATTAGTGTCCAGTGCCTACTCCAATTTAATGTAGACTGGAGTTGGAATATTAATTAATAATTAATTAGTGTCCAGCACCTACTCCAATTTAATGTAGACTGGATTTGGAATATTAAATAATAATTAATTAGTGTCCAGCACCTACTCCAATTCAATGTAGACTGGAGTTTGAATATTATTTAATAATAAATTAGTGTCCAGCACCTACTCCAATTTAATGTAGACTGGAGTTGGAATAATAATTAATAATTAGTTAGTGTCCAGCACCTACTCAAATTTAATGTAGACAGGAGTTGGAATGTTAATTAATAATTAATTAGTGTCCAGCACCTACTCCAATTTAATGTAGACTGGAGTTGGAATAATAATTAATAATTAATTAGTGTCCAGCACCAAATCAAATTTTATGTAGACTGGAGTTGGAATATTAATTAATAATTAATTAGTGTCCAGCACCTACTCCAATTTAATGTAGACTGGAGCTGGAATATTAATTATTACATAATAAGTGTCCAGCACCAAATCAAATTTAATGTAGACTGGAGTTGGAATATTATTTAATAATTAATTAGTGTCCAGCACCTACTCCATTTTAATGTAGACTGGAGTTGGAATATTTATTATTACATAATTAGTGTCCAGCACCTACTCCAATTTAATGTTGACTGAAGTTGGAATATTAATTATTAATTAATTAGTGTCCAGCACCTACTCAAATTTAATGTAGACTGGAGTTGGAATATTAATTATTACATAATTAGTGTCCAGCACCTAATCCAAATTAATGTAGACTGGAGTTGGAATATTAATTAATATTTAATTAGTGTCTAGCAACTACTCCCATTTATTGCAGACTTGATTTGTAATATTAAATAATAATTAATTAGTGTCCAGCACCTACTCCAATTTAATGTAGACTGGAGTTGTAATAATAATTAATAATTAATTAGTGTCCAGCACCTACTCCAATTTAATGTAGACTGGAGTTGGAATGTTAATTAATAATTAATTAGTGTCCAGCACCTACTCCAATTTAATGTAGACTGGAGTTGGAATATTAATTAATAATTAATTAGTGTCCAGCACCTACTCCAATTTTATGTAGACTGGAGTTGGAATATTAATTATTATATAATTAGTGTCCAGCACCTACTCAAATTTTATTGTAGACTGGAGTTGGAATATTAATTAATTATTAATTAGTGTCCAGCACCTACTCCAATTTAATGTAGACTGGAGTTGGAATATTAATTATTACATAATTAGGGCTCGATTCCGATCCGGTAAAATGCGCTCCGAATCGTCGTACGGAGCAATTTTCCCCGTACGAATCGTACCCGTACACGTCCCCGTACGTACGACGAAGTACGATCCGTACCAGGAGCCAAAGACCGTACGAGTCGTACAGGACTCCGTACGACTAAAATATCCGTACGAGTCTCACTCGGAACGCGCTGTACGTGACATCGCTACGGGTCGCGGCTGGTTTTTACGACCCAGCAAGTACGATTCGTGTCGGGTACGCAACGTACGAGCCTTTTTTTTACAGGAGCTGGAAACAGCCGTAAACGCATAGTTCGCGCCGATACGAGTACAGAACGCCCACCCCCGGGGACGCCGCGTACCCCACATGATCGCCGGGGTACGCGCCGTACCCCTGCGATCATGTGGGGTACGCGCCGTACACCCAGCGTACATGGGGTACGCACCATACCCCATGTACGATGGGTGTACGGTACGCACCCCATGTACGCTGGGTGTACGGCGCGTACCCCACATGATCGCAGGGGTACGGCGCGTACCCCGGCGATCATGTGGGGTACGCAGCGTACGGTGTGTATGTGATTGGGCGCTTTTCCGTACGGATCGCCCTTACCTGACGCGGACCGTACGAATAGCCTCCTGGTCACCCGGTCCGGATCGTACTCGCCGGGTCGTACGGTGTGTTTACGATTCGTACGGAAACGGCTCCGGATACGAATCGTACGGGGATTTTTTTTACCGGATCGGAATCGAGCCCTTAGTGTCTAGCACCTACTCCCATTTAATGTAGACTGGATTTGGAATATTAAATAATAATTAATTAGTGTCCAGCACCTACTCCAATTTAATGTAGACTGGAGATTGAATATTATTTAATAATTAATCAGTGTCCCGCACCTACTCCAATTTAATGTAGACTGGAGTTGGAATAATAATTAATAATTAATTAGTGTCCAGCACCTACTCAAATTTAATGTAGACTGGAGTTGGAATGTTAATTAATAATTAATTAGTGTCCAGCACCTACTCCAATTTAATGTAGACTGGAGTTGGAATATTAATTATTACATAATTAGTGTCCAGTGCCTACTCCAATTTAATGTAGACTGGAGTTGGAATATTAATTAATAATTAATTAGTGTCCAGCACCTACTCCAATTTAATGTAGACTGGATTTGGAATATTAAATAATAATTAATTAGTGTCCAGCACCTACTCCAATTCAATGTAGACTGGAGTTTGAATATTATTTAATAATAAATTAGTGTCCAGCACCTACTCCAATTTAATGTAGACTGGAGTTGGAATAATAATTAATAATTAGTTAGTGTCCAGCACCTACTCAAATTTAATGTAGACAGGAGTTGGAATGTTAATTAATAATTAATTAGTGTCCAGCACCTACTCCAATTTAATGTAGACTAGAGTTGGAATATTAATTATTACATAATTAGTGTCCAGCACCTACTCCAATTTAATGTAGACTGGAGTTGGAATATTAATTAATAATTAATTAGCGTCCAGCACCTACTCCAATTTAATGTAGACTGGAGTTGGAATATTAATTATTACATAATTAGTGTCCAGCACCTACTCTAATTTTATGTAGAATGGAGTTGGAATATTAATTAATAATTAATTAGTGTCCAGCACCTACTTCAATTTAATGTAGACTGGAGTTGTAATATTAATTATTACATAATTAGTGTCCAGCACCTACTCCAATTTAATGTAGACTGGAGTTGGAATAATAATTAATAATTAATTAGTGTCCAGCAACTACTTCAATTTAATGTAGACTGGAGTTGGAATATTATTTAAAAAATAATTAGTGTCCAGCACCTACTCCAATTTAATGTAGACTGGAGTTGGAATAATAATTAATAATTAGTTAGTGTCCAGCATCTACTCCAATTTAATGTAGACTGGAGTTGGAATAATAATTAATAATTAATTAGTGTCCAGCACCTACTCCAATTTAATGTAGACTAGAGTTGGAATATTTATTAATAATTAATTAGTGTCCAGCACCTACTTCAATTTAATGTAGACTGGAGTTGGAATATTAATTATTACATAATTAGTGTACAGCACCTACTCCAATTTAATGTAGACTGGAGTTGGAATATTAATTAATAATTAATTAGTGTCCAGCACCTACTCCAATTTAATGTAGACTGGAGTTGGAATATTAATTAATAATTAATTAGTGTCCAGCACCTACTCCAATTTCCTGTAGACTGGAGTTGGAATATTAATTATTACATAATTAGTGTACAGCGCCTACTCCAATTTAATGTAGACTGGAGTTGGAATATTAATTAATAATTAATTAGTGTCCAGCACCTACTCCAATTTAATGTAGACTGGAGATGGAATATTAATTATTACATAATTAGTGTGCAGCACCTACTACAATTTAATGTAGACTGGAGTTGGAATATTAATTAATAATTAATTAGTGTCCAGCACCTACTCCAATTTAATGTAGACTGGAGTTGGAATAATAATAAATAATTAATTAGTGTCCAGCACCTACTCCAATTTAATGTAGACTGGAGTTGGAATAATAAGTAATAATTAATTAGTGTCCAGCACCAAATCAAATTTTATGTAGACTGGAGTAGGAATATTAATTAATAAATAATTAGTGTCCAGCACCTACTCCAATTTAATGTAGACTGGAGTTGGAATATTAATTATTATATAATTAGTGTCCAGCACCTACTCCAATTTAATGTAGACTGGAGTAGGAATATTAATTAATAATTAATTAGTGTCCAGCACCTACTCCAATTTAATGTGGACTGGAGTTGGAATATTAATTATTACATAATTAGTGTCCTGCACCTACTCCAATTTAATGTATACTGGAGTTGGAATATTAATTAATAATTAATTAGTGTCCAGCACCTACTCCAATTTAATGTAGACTGGAGTTGGAATAATAATAAATAATTAATTAGTGTCCAGCACCTACTCCAATTTAATGTAGACTGGAGTTGGAATAATAATTAATAATTAATTAGTGTCCAGCACCAAATCAAATTTTATGTAGACTGGAGTTGGAATATTAATTAATAATTAATTAGTGTCCAGCACCTACTCCAATTTAATGTAGACTGGAGCTGGAATATTAATTATTACATAATAAGTGTCCAGCACCAAATCAAATTTAATGTAGACTGGAGTTGGAATATTATTTAATAATTAATTAGTGTCCAGCACCTACTCCATTTTAATGTAGACTGGAGTTGGAATATTTATTATTACATAATTAGTGTCCAGCACCTACTCCAATTTAATGTTGACTGAAGTTGGAATATTAATTATTAATTAATTAGTGTCCAGCACCTACTCAAATTTAATGTAGACTGGAGTTGGAATATTAATTATTACATAATTAGTGTCCAGCACCTAATCCAAATTAATGTAGACTGGAGTTGGAATATTAATTAATATTTAATTAGTGTCTAGCAACTACTCCCATTTATTGTAGACTTGATTTGTAATATTAAATAATAATTAATTAGTGTCCAGCACCTACTCCAATTTAATGTAGACTGGAGTTGTAATAATAATTAATAATTAATTAGTGTCCAGCACCTACTCCAATTTAATGTAGACTGGAGTTGGAATGTTAATTAATAATTAATTAGTGTCCAGCACCTACTCCAATTTAATGTAGACTGGAGTTGGAATATTAATTAATAATTAATTAGTGTCCAGCACCTACTCCAATTTTATGTAGACTGGAGTTGGAATATTAATTATTATATAATTAGTGTCCAGCACCTACTCAAATTTTATTGTAGACTGGAGTTAGAATATTAATTAATTATTAATTAGTGTCCAGCACCTACTCCAATTTAATGTAGACTGGAGTTGGAATATTAATTATTACATAATTAGTGTCCAGCACCTACTCCAATTTAATGTTGACTGAAGTTGGAATATTAATTATTACATAATAAGTGTCCAGCACCAAATCAAATTTAATGTAGACTGGAGTTGGAATATTATTTAATAATTAATTAGTGTCCAGCACCTACTCCAATTTAATGTAGACTGGAGTTGTAATAATAATTAATAATTAATTAGTGTCCAGCACCTACTCCAATTTAATGTAGACTGGAGTTGGAATGTTAATTAATAATTAATTAGTGTCCAGCACCTACTCCAATTTAATGTAGACTGGAGTTGGAATATTAATTAATAATTAATTAGTGTCCAGCACCTACTCCAATTTTATGTAGACTGGAGTTGGAATATTAATTATTATATAATTAGTGTCCAGCACCTACTCAAATTTTATTGTAGACTGGAGTTGGAATATTTATTATTACATAATTAGTGTCCAGCACCTACTCCAATTTAATGTTGACTGAAGTTGGAATATTAATTATTAATTAATTAGTGTCCAGCACCTACTCAAATTTAATGTAGACTGGAGTTGGAATATTAATTATTACATAATTAGTGTCCAGCACCTAATCCAAATTAATGTAGACTGGAGTTGGAATATTAATTAATATTTAATTAGTGTCTAGCAACTAATCCCATTTATTGTAGACTTGATTTGTAATATTAAATAATAATTAATTAGTGTCCAGCACCTACTCCAATTTAATGCAGACTGGAGTTTGAATATTATTTAATAATTAATTAGTGTCCAGCACCTACTCCAATTTAATGTAGACTGGAGTTGTAATAATAATTAATAATTAATTAGTGTCCAGCACCTACTCCAATTTAATGTAGACTGGAGTTGGAATGTTAATTAATAAATAATTAGTGTCCAGCACCTACTCCAATTTAATGTAGACTGGAGTTGGAATATTAATTATTATATAATTAGTATCCAGCACCTACTCAAATTTTATTGTAGACTGGAGTTGGAATATTAATTAATTATTAATTAGTGTCCAGCACCTACTCCAATTTAATGTAGACTGGAGTTGGAATATTAATTATTACATAATTAGTGTCTAGCACCTACTCCCATTTAATGTAGACTGGATTTGGAATATTAAATAATAATTAATTAGTGTCCAGCACCTACTCCAATTTAATGTAGACTGGAGTTTGAATATTATTTAATAATTAATTAGTGTCCAGCACCTACTCCAATTTAATGTAGACTGGAGTTGGAATAATAATTAATAATTAATTAGTGTCCAGCACCTACTCAAATTTAATGTAGACTGGAGTTGGAATGTTAATTAATAATTAATTAGTGTCCAGCACCTACTCCAATTTAATGTAGACTGGAGTTGGAATATTAATTATTACATAATTAGTGTCCAGTGCCTACTCCAATTTAATGTAGACTGGAGTTGGAATATTAATTAATAATTAATTAGTGTCCAGCACCTACTCCAATTTAATGTAGACTGGATTTGGAATATTAAATAATAATTAATTACTGCCCAGCACCTACTCCAATTCAATGTAGACTGGAGTTTGAATATTATTTAATAATAAATTAGTGTCCAGCACCTACTCCAATTTAATGTAGACTGGAGTTGGAATAATAATTAATAATTAGTTAGTGTCCAGCACCTACTCAAATTTAATGTAGACAGGAGTTGGAATGTTAATTAATAATTAATTAGTGTCCAGCACCTACTCCAATTTAATGTAGACTAGAGTTGGAATATTAATTATTACATAATTAGTGTCCAGCACCTACTCCAATTTAATGTAGACTGGAGTTGGAATATTAATTAATAATTAATTAGTGTCCAGCACCTACTCCAATTTAATGTAGACTTGAGTTGGAATATTAATTATTACATAATTAGTGTCCAGCACCTACTCCAATTTATTGTAGACTGGAGTTGGATTATTAATTAATAATTAATTAGTGTCCAGCACATACTCCAATTTAATGTAGACTGGAGTTGGAATATTAATTATTACATAATTAGTGTCCAGCACCTACTCCAATTTAATGTAGACTGGAGTTGGAATATTAATTAATAATTAATTAGTGTCCAGCACCTACTCCAATTTCCTGTAGACTGGAGTTGGAATATTAATTATTACATAATTAGTGTACAGCACCTACTCCAATTTAATGTAGACTGGAGTTGGAATATTAATTAATAATTAATTAGTGTCCAGCACCTACTCCAATTTAATGTAGACTGGAGTTGGAATATTAATTAATAATTAATTAGTGTCCAGCACCTACTCCAATTTCCTGTAGACTGGAGTTGGAATATTAATTATTACATAATTAGTGTACAGCGCCTACTCCAATTTAATGTAGACTGGAGTTGGAATATTAATTAATAATTAATTAGTGTCCAGCACCTACTCCAATTTAATGTAGACTGGAGATGGAATATTAATTATTACATAATTAGTGTGCAGCACCTACTACAATTTAATGTAGACTGGAGTTGGAATATTAATTAATAATTAATTAGTGTCCAGCACCTACTCCAATTTAATGTAGACTGGCGTTGGAATAATAATAAATAATTAATTAGTGTCCAGCACCTACTCCAATTTAATGTAGACTGGAGTTGGAATAATAAGTAATAATTAATTAGTGTCCAGCACCAAATCAAATTTTATGTAGACTGGAGTAGGAATATTAATTAATAAATAATTAGTGTCCAGCACCTACTCCAATTTAATGTAGACTGGAGTTGGAATATTAATTATTATATAATTAGTGTCCAGCACCTACTCCAATTTAATGTAGACTGGAGTAGGAATATTAATTAATAATTAATTAGTGTCCAGCACCTACTCCAATTTAATGTGGACTGGAGTTGGAATATTAATTATTACATAATTAGTGTCCTGCACCTACTCCAATTTAATGTATACTGGAGTTGGAATATTAATTAATAATTAATTAGTGTCCAGCACCTACTCCAATTTAATGTAGACTGGAGTTGGAATAATAATAAATAATTAATTAGTGTCCAGCACCTACTCCAATTTAATGTAGACTGGAGTTGGAATAATAATTAATAATTAATTAGTGTCCAGCACCAAATCAAATTTTATGTAGACTGGAGTTGGAATATTAATTAATAATTAATTAGTGTCCAGCACCTACTCCAATTTAATGTAGACTGGAGCTGGAATATTAATTATTACATAATAAGTGTCCAGCACCAAATCAAATTTAATGTAGACTGGAGTTGGAATATTATTTAATAATTAATTAGTGTCCAGCACCTACTCCATTTTAATGTAGACTGGAGTTGGAATATTTATTATTACATAATTAGTGTCCAGCACCTACTCCAATTTAATGTTGACTGAAGTTGGAATATTAATTATTAATTAATTAGTGTCCAGCACCTACTCAAATTTAATGTAGACTGGAGTTGGAATATTAATTATTACATAATTAGTGTCCAGCACCTAATCCAAATTAATGTAGACTGGAGTTGGAATATTAATTAATATTTAATTAGTGTCTAGCAACTACTCCCATTTATTGTAGACTTGATTTGTAATATTAAATAATAATTAATTAGTGTCCAGCACCTACTCCAATTTAATGTAGACTGGAGTTGTAATAATAATTAATAATTAATTAGTGTCCAGCACCTACTCCAATTTAATGTAGACTGGAGTTGGAATGTTAATTAATAATTAATTAGTGTCCAGCACCTACTCCAATTTAATGTAGACTGGAGTTGGAATATTAATTAATAATTAATTAGTGTCCAGCACCTACTCCAATTTTATGTAGACTGGAGTTGGAATATTAATTATTATATAATTAGTGTCCAGCACCTACTCAAATTTTATTGTAGACTGGAGTTGGAATATTAATTAATTATTAATTAGTGTCCAGCACCTACTCCAATTTAATGTAGACTGGAGTTGGAATATTAATTATTACATAATTAGTGTCTAGCACCTACTCCCATTTAATGTAGACTGGATTTGGAATATTAAATAATAATTAATTAGTGTCCAGCACCTACTCCAATTTAATGTAGACTGGAGATTGAATATTATTTAATAATTAATCAGTGTCCCGCACCTACTCCAATTTAATGTAGACTGGAGTTGGAATAATAATTAATAATTAATTAGTGTCCAGCACCTACTCAAATTTAATGTAGACTGGAGTTGGAATGTTAATTAATAATTAATTAGTGTCCAGCACCTACTCCAATTTAATGTAGACTGGAGTTGGAATATTAATTATTACATAATTAGTGTCCAGTGCCTACTCCAATTTAATGTAGACTGGAGTTGGAATATTAATTAATAATTAATTAGTGTCCAGCACCTACTCCAATTTAATGTAGACTGGATTTGGAATATTAAATAATAATTAATTAGTGTCCAGCACCTACTCCAATTCAATGTAGACTGGAGTTTGAATATTATTTAATAATAAATTAGTGTCCAGCACCTACTCCAATTTAATGTAGACTGGAGTTGGAATAATAATTAATAATTAGTTAGTGTCCAGCACCTACTCAAATTTAATGTAGACAGGAGTTGGAATGTTAATTAATAATTAATTAGTGTCCAGCACCTACTCCAATTTAATGTAGACTAGAGTTGGAATATTAAGTATTACATAATTAGTGTCCAGCACCTACTCCAATTTAATGTAGACTGGAGTTGGAATATTAATTAATAATTAATTAGTGTCCAGCACCTACTCCAATTTAATGTAGACTGGAGTTGGAATATTAATTATTACATAATTAGTGTCCAGCACCTACTCTAATTTTATGTAGAATGGAGTTGGAATATTAATTAATAATTAATTAGTGTCCAGCACCTACTTCAATTTAATGTAGACTGGAGTTGTAATATTAATTATTACATAATTAGTGTCCAGCACCTACTCCAATTTAATGTAGACTGGAGTTGGAATAATAATTAATAATTAATTAGTGTCCAGCAACTACTTCAATTTAATGTAGACTGGAGTTGGAATATTATTTAAAAAATAATTAGTGTCCAGCACCTACTCCAATTTAGGGCTCGATTCCGATCCGGTAAAAAAAATCCCCGTACGATTCGTATCCGGAGCCGTTTCCGTACGAATCGTAAACACACCGTACGACCCGGCGAGTACGATCCGGACCGGGTGACCAGGAGGCTATTCGTACGGTCCGCGTCAGGTAAGGGCGATCCGTACGGAAAAGCGCCCAATCACATACACACCGTACGCCGCGTACCCCACATGATCGCCGGGGTACGCGCCGTACCCCTGCGATCATGTGGGGTACGCGCCGTACACCCAGCGTACATGGGGTGCGCACCGTACACCCATCGTACATGGGGTACGGTGCGTACCCCATGTACGCTGGGTGTACGGCGCGTACCCCACATGATCGCAGGGGTACGGCGCGTACCCCGGTGATCATGTGGGGTACGCGGCGTCCCCGGGGGTGGGCGTTCTGTACTCGTATCGGCGCGAACTATGCGTTTACGGCTGTTTCCAGCTCCTGTAAAAAAAAGGCTCGTACGTTGCGTACCCGACACGAATCGTACTTGCTGGGTCGTAAAAACCAGCCGCGACCCGTAGCGATGTCACGTACAGCGCGTTCCGAGTGAGACTCGTACGGATATTTTAGTCGTACGGAGTCCTGTACGACTCGTACGGTCTTTGGCTCCTGGTACGGATCGTACTTCGTCGTACGTACGGGGACGTGTACGGGTACGATTCGTACGGGGAAAATTGCTCCGTACGACGATTCGGAGCGCATTTTACCGGATCGGAATCGAGCCCTTAATGTAGACTGGAGTTGGAATAATAATTAATAATTAGTTAGTGTCCAGCATCTACTCCAATTTAATGTAGACTGGAGTTGGAATAATAATTAATAATTAATTAGTGTCCAGCACCTACTCCAATTTAATGTAGACTAGAGTTGGAATATTTATTAATAATTAATTAGTGTCCAGCACCTACTTCAATTTAATGTAGACTGGAGTTGGAATATTAATTATTACATAATTAGTGTACAGCACCTACTCCAATTTAATGTAGACTGGAGTTGGAATATTAATTAATAATTAATTAGTGTCCAGCACCTACTCCAATTTAATGTAGACTGGAGTTGGAATATTAATTAATAATTAATTAGTGTCCAGCACCTACTCCAATTTCCTGTAGACTGGAGTTGGAATATTAATTGTTACATAATTAGTGTACAGCGCCTACTCCAATTTAATGTAGACTGGAGTTGGAATATTAATTAATAATTAATTAGTGTCCAGCACCTACTCCAATTTAATGTAGACTGGAGATGGAATATTAATTATTACATAATTAGTGTGCAGCACCTACTACAATTTAATGTAGACTGGAGTTGGAATATTAATTAATAATTAATTAGTGTCCAGCACCTACTCCAATTTAATGTAGACTGGAGTTGGAATAATAATAAATAATTAATTAGTGTCCAGCACCTACTCCAATTTAATGTAGACTGGAGTTGGAATAATAAGTAATAATTAATTAGTGTCCAGCACCAAATCAAATTTTATGTAGACTGGAGTAGGAATATTAATTAATAAATAATTAGTGTCCAGCACCTACTCCAATTTAATGTAGACTGGAGTTGGAATATTAATTATTATATAATTAGTGTCCAGCACCTACTCCAATTTAATGTAGACTGGAGTAGGAATATTAATTAATAATTAATTAGTGTCCAGCACCTACTCCAATTTAATGTGGACTGGAGTTGGAATATTAATTATTACATAATTAGTGTCCTGCACCTACTCCAATTTAATGTATACTGGAGTTGGAATATTAATTAATAATTAATTAGTGTCCAGCACCTACTCCAATTTAATGTAGACTGGAGTTGGAATAATAATAAATAATTAATTAGTGTCCAGCACCTACTCCAATTTAATGTAGACTGGAGTTGGAATAATAATTAATAATTAATTAGTGTCCAGCACCAAATCAAATTTTATGTAGACTGGAGTTGGAATATTAATTAATAATTAATTAGTGTCCAGCACCTACTCCAATTTAATGTAGACTGGAGCTGGAATATTAATTATTACATAATAAGTGTCCAGCACCAAATCAAATTTAATGTAGACTGGAGTTGGAATATTATTTAATAATTAATTAGTGTCCAGCACCTACTCCATTTTAATGTAGACTGGAGTTGGAATATTTATTATTACATAATTAGTGTCCAGCACCTACTCCAATTTAATGTTGACTGAAGTTGGAATATTAATTATTAATTAATTAGTGTCCAGCACCTACTCAAATTTAATGTAGACTGGAGTTGGAATATTAATTATTACATAATTAGTGTCCAGCACCTAATCCAAATTAATGTAGACTGGAGTTGGAATATTAATTAATATTTAATTAGTGTCTAGCAACTACTCCCATTTATTGTAGACTTGATTTGTAATATTAAATAATAATTAATTAGTGTCCAGCACCTACTCCAATTTAATGTAGACTGGAGTTGTAATAATAATTAATAATTAATTAGTGTCCAGCACCTACTCCAATTTAATGTAGACTGGAGTTGGAATGTTAATTAATAATTAATTAGTGTCCAGCACCTACTCCAATTTAATGTAGACTGGAGTTGGAATATTAATTAATAATTAATTAGTGTCCAGCACCTACTCCAATTTTATGTAGACTGGAGTTGGAATATTAATTATTATATAATTAGTGTCCAGCACCTACTCAAATTTTATTGTAGACTGGAGTTAGAATATTAATTAATTATTAATTAGTGTCCAGCACCTACTCCAATTTAATGTAGACTGGAGTTGGAATATTAATTATTACATAATTAGTGTCCAGCACCTACTCCAATTTAATGTTGACTGAAGTTGGAATATTAATTATTACATAATAAGTGTCCAGCACCAAATCAAATTTAATGTAGACTGGAGTTGGAATATTATTTAATAATTAATTAGTGTCCAGCACCTACTCCATTTTAATGTAGACTGGAGTTGGAATATTTATTATTACATAATTAGTGTCCAGCACCTACTCCAATTTAATGTTGACTGAAGTTGGAATATTAATTATTAATTAATTAGTGTCCAGCACCTACTCAAATTTAATGTAGACTGGAGTTGGAATATTAATTATTACATAATTAGTGTCCAGCACCTAATCCAAATTAATGTAGACTGGAGTTGGAATATTAATTAATATTTAATTAGTGTCTAGCAACTACTCCCATTTATTGTAGACTTGATTTGTAATATTAAATAATAATTAATTAGTGTCCAGCACCTACTCCAATTTAATGTAGACTGGAGTTGTAATAATAATTAATAATTAATTAGTGTCCAGCACCTACTCCAATTTAATGTAGACTGGAGTTGGAATGTTAATTAATAATTAATTAGTGTCCAGCACCTACTCCAATTTAATGTAGACTGGAGTTGGAATATTAATTAATAATTAATTAGTGTCCAGCACCTACTCCAATTTTATGTAGACTGGAGTTGGAATATTAATTATTATATAATTAGTGTCCAGCACCTACTCAAATTTTATTGTAGACTGGAGTTAGAATATTAATTAATTATTAATTAGTGTCCAGCACCTACTCCAATTTAATGTAGACTGGAGTTGGAATATTAATTATTACATAATTAGTGTCTAGCACCTACTCCCATTTAATGTAGACTGGATTTGGAATATTAAATAATAATTAATTAGTGTCCAGCACCTACTCCAATTTAATGTAGACTGGAGATTGAATATTATTTAATAATTAATCAGTGTCCCGCACCTACTCCAATTTAATGTAGACTGGAGTTGGAATAATAATTAATAATTAATTAGTGTCCAGCACCTACTCAAATTTAATGTAGACTGGAGTTGGAATGTTAATTAATAATTAATTAGTGTCCAGCACCTACTCCAATTTAATGTAGACTGGAGTTGGAATATTAATTATTACATAATTAGTGTCCAGTGCCTACTCCAATTTAATGTAGACTGGAGTTGGAATATTAATTAATAATTAATTAGTGTCCAGCACCTACTCCAATTTAATGTAGACTGGATTTGGAATATTAAATAATAATTAATTAGTGTCCAGCACCTACTCCAATTCAATGTAGACTGGAGTTTGAATATTATTTAATAATAAATTAGTGTCCAGCACCTACTCCAATTTAATGTAGACTGGAGTTGGAATAATAATTAATAATTAGTTAGTGTCCAGCACCTACTCAAATTTAATGTAGACAGGAGTTGGAATGTTAATTAATAATTAATTAGTGTCCAGCACCTACTCCAATTTAATGTAGACTAGAGTTGGAATATTAATTATTACATAATTAGTGTCCAGCACCTACTCCAATTTAATGTAGACTGGAGTTGGAATATTAATTAATAATTAATTAGTGTCCAGCACCTACTCCAATTTAATGTAGACTGGAGTTGGAATATTAATTATTACATAATTAGTGTCCAGCACCTACTCTAATTTTATGTAGAATGGAGTTGGAATATTAATTAATAATTAATTAGTGTCCAGCACCTACTTCAATTTAATGTAGACTGGAGTTGTAATATTAATTATTACATAATTAGTGTCCAGCACCTACTCCAATTTAATGTAGACTGGAGTTGGAATAATAATTAATAATTAATTAGTGTCCAGCAACTACTTCAATTTAATGTAGACTGGAGTTGGAATATTATTTAAAAAATAATTAGTGTCCAGCACCTACTCCAATTTAATGTAGACTGGAGTTGGAATAATAATTAATAATTAATTAGTGTCCAGCAACTACTTCAATTTAATGTAGACTGGAGTTGGAATAATAATTAATAATTAGTAAGTGTCCAGCATCTACTCCAATTTAATGTAGACTGGAGTTGGAATAATAATTAATAATTAATTAGTGTCCAGCACCTACTCCAATTTAATGTAGACTAGAGTTGGAATATTTATTAATAATTAATTAGTGTCCAGCACCTACTTCAATTTAATGTAGACTGGAGTTGGAATATTAAATATTACATAATTACTGTCCAGCACTTACTCCAATTTAATGTAGACTGGATTTGGAATAATAATAATTAAATTATTCGTGTCCAACATATACTCAAATTTATTTAGGAATGTATATACTTACGTGTTTTAGAATTCACTGCAAAATTAGGAGTTGCTTTCTTCCTTAGTTGGGGATACTTGTTTGTGATGTTGTTGTAGCTGTTATGAAGAACATGAAAGTAGTATATTATTAATAAATGTTTCTGTATATTTACAATGTTAGAGCTAATTTGTACTACAAAAGTGTCTATTTATTATTAACATTGTGAAGATACTTACATATTTTTTTTGGTTGGTCTTTGCCAGTATAGTTGTTTCTTCAGCTTCTGGAGAGTAGTTTGTAGTGTTATCTTAAAAAAATAAGGAACATATGTGTTAGAATAATCACCATGTTGGTAGTTTTTTTTTACAGAATATCTGGTAATTATGTTCTTTAATATACTTACTTTGTGATTAGTATATGTATTATTCCGAATGTGGAGTTCTGTATAATGTCTGTATATGTATTAGTAGTGTTTGCTCTGGAAAAAAAACATATATAATACAAAATGATTAGAACAAGTGAAAACGTTTGTATGTGTTTTCCACATTTATTTCAGTTGAATAATACTTACTTAGTAAAATGTTATGTAGAAATAGTACTGATGTCCTTAGTTCATTAGTAGTGCAGTTTTCAGTAGTAGAATCTACAGAAAAAAAAGAAATATGTGGGAAAAAAGTCATTCTTTCTGTGTGTTTAGATTTATGTGCACATAATTAAACACTGTCAATTTACTTACATAGTTATGAAAATCTGTATTCATATGCTTTTGTTCACAGTAATTTTGAGTAGAATATTCAGTAGTCGTAGTATCTAAAAAAATAGTTTTATATAATTATTTAGCATGTTAAGTAGTATGAATAGCAAAGGGGCACTGGGTATTTAGCAGGTAAGTAAGTAGTAGTAGCAAATAATGCAGTTTCTAATTTATGTACTTACTTAGAAGAGGTAATTGTAGGTTGATAGTCTGGTTCTTCTAGTTGTTGTGCAGCAATTCTGATGGAGATGAATCTCCTTCAGTGACTTTTAGCAAGTAGTTTGTGCTTAGATTTTAATTGTTTATATAGGGGAGTGTCAGTAGTAATTAGTTTGCTATTGGTTCATTAAAAAAATTAAGTTTGTTATTGGTTAGTTAGTATATTTGAATTTCAGTTGTGATTACTTTGTAATAGAAGTGAAAAACCAAAAACATTATAAAATTATAAACACTAGCATAGAATATATTTATATGTGTAGGTGATATAATTATACAAATAGTATATTTTTTAAGAATTAATAGTGTGGCTATAGTGTTAATTTAAGTAGTGTGTGTTTATATAGATGTTAAAACATATAAAACGTTAATTAATTCTGCAAACAGATGCATATAAAAAGTCGATATAGCTGATAATCCGATATTGTTGTGCACGATATTTTTGATGTCGATATTATAGTTAAGGTCTATATATTTTATAGAAAGCGATATTTTTGTTTACCGATGTTAAAGTAGTCGATATAAAAGGAAACGATGTTTGTGTATGTCGATATTAAAAAATCGATATTTGTGTATATATCTAGTTAAGTATAGGAAGCCGATATTAGTAATTTCGATATTTTTGTTCCGATATTTTTGTATGTCGATATTCTGAATTTCGATAATTTGTCAGACATTCGTCAAATTACCAAGGGCACCGGCAGTCTCAACTATGGTGTACTCAACCACTCTCGTAAGCTGACGAATATTCCTACTGTTAGCCATCGGTCCCCAAAACGGCAGAAAACTCTTGAAAAAATCACCCAATTCTTGTCCTGCAGTGTCTTCTTGACTAAAGACACCTCTCGTAATTCTCATCTTGTGATAATCTGCCGCAGCTGTAAAAGTGGGGGGTAATAGAAAGGAAACAAAACATGTGCCCGAAAAGTCATGAGGCAACCATGTGTATGCTTTGTCGTAGCAAACAAAATAAGTACCCTTGGCGGCTAAGAACGCTGGGGAAGACTGAGACGGAAACACGTAAGTCTCAGTGCAAACGCTCTTCCCTAACTGAGCTTTCGGATTCTTACCGTTGCCCGGCAGACAATAGTAACCCTTATGGGGCACTATCCAGATCGGTAGAGGACTTTTCGCATGCTGGTTAATACTCAGACTTACTCCATACCCATTTACACTCCAACCACTATATGGTTGTCTCTTGTCTTTCGGAATAGTCTCTACTGCATTAGTCCCTTGAATCATATCGACTATGCCTCTAGCTATAGGACTATTCTTTGGATTATCTCTCGGTGAACGTAAGGGGTCAACACTGTGGGCATATATGAACATGGTTCTGTAAGCTCGGATCGAACCATTTAAACTAAAGGGCAAAACCAAATAAGGAATTCCTTTATCAGCTGTATGAGGCATCAAACCACAAATCCAGCAGTTCGTTGTATTAATCACTAACTGGTGCTGATGTAAAAGCTGTACGAAGGAATTATTAGTGAACTCTTTACGTCTGACTACCTCATATTCAGGCAAAGGGTGGAAAGAATGAGAGGAAATAGTAGGAGAAGGTGTAGATTGCACAGTAGAATTAGACGTCACTTTAAAAACAAATGCTACATAACCAATTATAAAAATTACGATACTCAGTAGTAAAAGTATGCACGGTATCAAAAAACATTTCTTCAACATTATTTTACAAATGCGTTTTTTAAAAGTCAGTGTCTGCACAGGTCTCTCCAACTCAAAGAAATCCATCCTAAACTAAAGTTGCTGCCCGCAGTGGTTGGTTGATTCTGCTTGAGAGGCCTCCGCTGAACCCAGGAAGACTGCCTCGGACCAACAGAACCCAAGACCTAGTGTCTCAGGCTTGCACTCCCAAGACTGGTAGCAACCGCGACCCTAGCAGCAAGAACCGGATGGCAGTTCAGAAAAACAAAAATACGTAGAGCCTTGGTGGAGAGTTAACCTGCAAACATTAAAAAAAATCAACTTTATTAACTTTATTTGTCCTTAATTCTCGATCTCAAATTGTATCTGTCTCTTCCAGGTAATTCTTGATCAGTGAACAACAGCTGAGGATCGGTAGTGTCCAACCGATTCGCAGGAGGTATTGAGGCTTGCAAAAGCCGATCGCTCTCCAGTTCTGAATTAGTACCAATCAGGCGAGCATCACTGAATGTAACGAATTTTGGGACAGTCTCAGTTTCTGAATCTGCAAGACCATCTTGAACCCACTTATCATATGGTAAAGGTAAGGGTGCCTTCTTCGTGTGGCACCCGTGAATCCAGTGTTTCTTTCCACGTACTGTCAAAGATGAAAAATTAAGTTGGCCCCTTGCTGAAAGAAAATATTAAAATTGGACTGCAGTTTATATTAATTTCTGTCTGTAACCTGCTTGCAAATAAACAGATCCCACTAGTATAAAATGAAATGTTGCTCCATGGTGCACGGCTGGTGCAAAGAGGGTTAAATTAAGTTGTCTGAAATTCAGCTGAAACCAGGAAAGCAAGGCAGATGAACTTGTGCGTGCCCATTCTGCTAAAGCTCTAAATTGTTTAATGATTCACTAGCTTTACCTATGTACCAGAGGCAGTTCAGTTGGTTCAGCGAGCCATTTTCCAGGAATGGCTCGCTGACCTAGAACGTGACAAGTTTGGCCTGCCCTTGCCTTGTCGTCGTAGAGGGGCAAAGTGTTTACCCAGCACAGATAGCAAGTGCGTCATTGTGTGAGAAAGCAGAAAACACAGGCCACTGCTGATAAGTAGATCAACATTGTATATGTACATTTCAAGATAACCGACTAAGGCAAGGCTGACACGGGCCTCTGCCGATAAGTAGATCAACATTGCATATGTACAGTTCAAGATAACCGGCCAAGGCAAGGCTGAAAAGTCAGGAGATGGTGGTTTAAAGATTAACCTGTAGCTGCATGGTCAGATGTGTCGCAAATAATGTAAAATGTGAACGTAGACATATTTTTGAAATGCACCTTGATACTGTAATGTACACGTGGATCTAATTCTAGCATGGTCACACCATGATGTAATAGTTAATGAACAACCTGTCAAGAGATTGTGAACATATATAAAGGCTGAATTCTCTCTGTGAAAATTAGATCACTTTGCACTCCTGCAAATTGTCTCAAGCTGCAGCTTTATTGGCAATAAAGCCACTATTCTTTAAAACCTTGTATGTGCCCTTCTTCATTGTCCCTATTAATAAATTTTTGACTTTTACGGATGGCGCCGTGACTCTACAGGAACTGATGGTCTCTGCAGGGGATAATGAACTGCTGTCTTTGGATTCTTCAGGAGCCTTTCCTGTCTCGGTGTATTATGCGCAGCTACTGAGAGGACTTGTTTCCTGACACGCCCAGATGACAAGGCTCCCGTTGATAAGCCTTTGACAAAAGACACCACCAGCTTCTTTGAGCCATCAGGTGATTTTGCCACAACTAAGAAGGGTCCATACAACGTCAGGTAGGCAGTGCTTAATTGCACTGAACTCAATATTGTCAATTGAAATAGTGTTTTTTCTAAAATTCATCAGAAAGTACAAACTGAGATCCATTAGGGGTCTCTAGGGGAGGTCTGAGGGCACCTTTAAGATAGATGCCTGAGGAGGACTGTCCAACCTGTGAAAGATCTTAAGGATCCCAAGGACAGGAGAAAGGACCGTGGGTGGTCGCTTTTCTAGGAGGGACCATGGGTGGTCGCCTTTAGACAAAGCATGCTTCTGAAAGACGTCTAAAAATTAAAAGTACATATGCATATTGTTGAAATAGGTCATACAACTGTATCTTGCAAAAGTGTTGAAAAATAGTATAAAAAAAAGTGTGTAAAGCAGTGTACAATAGTGTATTAAGTGCACTTTAATATAAAAAGAAATAACAAGTGATAGAAGAGGAAAAATAATAAAATTAGTAACTGAATAAAATTCAAAATGCTTAGCAAACTATTTTTGAGCACAGCTAAAGGCCGCAGGACAGCCTTAGATGTCACTCAACCAACACCTCCTCGTGGCACACCAGCATGGTACGTGGCACGGAAAAAAGGGTACCATACAGCTATTCACCTAGATCAATGGACTCATTACACCAGGAAAAATCCTGACCTACAGTTTCCAGAATATGGGACATTTGACAGAGATAAAATGCTTTATTTAGAAGATTGTTTAAGGGAACGTGAAAAGAAAGGGAAGAAAGTACGTTTATTACAATGGGATGCATTTCATGCATGGCGGTCATATGCCGCTAACAGATGGCCAGGGGAACCTAGGACAACGAAAGGAAAAGCTTTGGCACATGATAGGGAGAAAGCAAAAGAAAGATGTGTAACAAGTTGTAGGGAAAAAGAAATGGAAATGGATAAATGTCTTACAGTTCACAAGCCTATACCAGATGTGTACCCCACTCTACCTAATGCTCCCTTAGAACAGGAAGATACAGAAGATCCTGTAATAGAGACTTTATTAACAACTCCACCACCATACAGCCCACAAACAATGCAAAATACATCAGCACCACAGACACACACACCACAACATACATCACCAACTAGTAAGACAGTACCTGTAGCACTACAAGAAACACCTCTCTCTACCTCTGGTAGACCAGGGTTAAGGCCAAAAATAACAGAAAAAGAACAGAAAATGATACACGAGTGGGTGATAGACATTATGAAAAATGGTACTTCTACATGGCGTACTGCAAAAAGTCGCTTCCCCACAGATTTCACGCCTGCGCTTCAACGCAGTGCTTTGGAAAAATTAGACAAGAAAAGTTACAACTGGTTTAAAGACTGGGAAAAATATTGGCCTGAGGAAGACGGCTACCCTCAACCCGACAGATTGTCCCGTGCTCATAGCAACACAATATCAGCAGCAATAGATGATGTAGGGGCATCAAGCACAGATATATTAGAGGCTGTCCAGATATTAGCTGAATGGATAGATACTCTTCTGATGCTACAACAAAAATGTACAAAAAAGAAAAAAGGTAAACAGGAGGAAGATAGTACTCTTTCCACTTCTAGAGCCTTGCCATTAAGAGAAGTACCAGGAAGTAAGGAAGGGAAGCCCACTATTAAAGTTCACACACCATGGTCAAATGTTGAATTGCATAGATTTGCACTTCAGTTTCCAGACATTAGACAAGACAGAGAAGAATGGTACAGACAGACAGAAATAATACTAAGAGTTGGCAAACTCACACTGGATGACATAGAACAAATGTTTTCTATAATCTTGCCACCAGACATTTGGGGAAAAATAAGGAGAGAGGATGATGAAGTATTAAAAATACAATGGGAAGATATTACTAAAGCAAAAAGGGAACAAGGAGAGGACATATCAGATGAGATTAGAGACTTACCAGCAAAAATAATGGCTAAAGTAAATACACTGGTCCCCAGAAAACAAATAGACTGGTCGAAATTAAATGCATGCATTCAAGACACTGAAGAAACAGTATCTGGGTTTTTCGCTAGAATACAGAAAGTCTTCACAGCTTCAAGTGGTTTACATACTGAAAAGGAAGCAACACAAAGTGCACTTGTCTCTTGTTTTGTAAATAATTTAAAACCATCAATAAAAAAAGGGATTCTAGAGTACAACCCTACTTGGTCATGCAAACCCCTAACAGAAGTTTTACAATTGGCACAGTATTACGAAATGCTAGGTAAAAAGGAGTTGGAAAGTAAAAATAACAAATTAAAAGAGTTAAAAACTAAAGTTTTGATTCAACAGACAAACCAGTATAGCGGCAGAGGACAAAGAGGCAGGGGTAGAGGAAGAGGCCGTGGGGGCCCACAAAGGTCATTTTCTACTCCCCCTACACAGCATACCACCACAAATGAACAAGCACACACACAAGGATGCTTTAATTGTGGGGGTCAGGATCACTGGAGAGCTCAATTCCCACACCCCGTCAAGCAGTCACAAAGAGGGGGTGGGATGGGAAGATCAAGAGGCCGGGGAAGGAGCATGGGAAGAGGTGGATATCAACAGCAAGGACGTGACTCACAGCATGGCCCTACAGAGTATCCCCCCAACACAAATTTCTTTGATAATGAACAAATACCAAAAATGCAGGTGCATCACCCTTATGATGGAATATATCAGGAAGGGCCCCAAGGGGAATGGGACTATTATGCACAATAGGGGGGCCCGAGAGAGTTAATACAGAGGATGGTAATCCCTGTAGATCCCACTGGACCATATGTGAGGGGTAAGATTGAAGGTACACCTGTGGAATTACTAATAGATACAGGGGCCACCAATTCCTCCTTGACCAAGAAAAAGTTTCCAGATGTTCCTCTCTCGGGAAAAATAAATAAGTCAGTGGGATTCACCAACATACTTGTAACAAGCCCAATTTAAGCACCCTTGAAATACAGCATAGGCCCAATTCAGGACACGCATTCATTCCTTATATCAGACAAATGTGCATTTAATTTGTTGGGATTGGATTTGCTAAAAAAGATGAATGCCACTATTAAGTGCACTGCAGACGGAGTTTTCTTGGAAGTAGATGGACCAATGACAGAAGAAATGGGCAACTGTTTCCTATCAATAGGAATACAAAATATTGCCGCACAAATAATGGATCAAATAGATTCAAGGATATGGGCAAAACACAAAAATTACACAGGGAAAATGAACATCACACCTGTCACTATTACAGTCAAACAGAATGTAAAATTACCAAGAATACCACAGTACAAAATTGCTCCAGAGGGTCTAGAGGGATTGCAGGATATAATAGCTGACTTACTGAAAGAAGGGATTGTTAAAGAAATATCAGGCAGTCCTTGTAACAGCCCTATTCTACCGGTCTAAAAAAAGAGTGATGGAAATACTAATGAAAAAAGTTACAGATTCATAGTTGATCTGAGGGAAATAAATAAAATAGTGGTGCCACAGTTCCCGGTTGTCCCAAATGTAGTATCAATATTGTCAACACTGTCACCAGAAATGGCATATTTTTCTGTGGTGGATTTGAAGAATGCCTTCTTCTCAATTCCAGTAGATGAGGGTAGCATGTACATCTTTTCATTCTCTATAGCCGGTAGAACTTATTGCTTTTGTAGGATCCCTCAAGGGTTCACAGAAAGCCTGAGCATTTACAACCAGGCCTTAAAGAGAGAACTAGACACATTCAATTTATCACCTAACTCTGTGCTAATACAATATATTGATGACCTGCTGCTTGGTAGCATCTCTGAGGCACAATGTACAACTGACACCATTAATTTGTTAAATTTCTTAGCTGAACGTGGTCACAAAGTTTCACCAGAAAAGATTCAATTTGTTCAACAGGAAGTATCCTACCTAGGACACATCCTGTCGAAAGGGCAGAGAAGATTGGATGATAAGCGCATTAAATTGATTCTACAGACACCAGTGCCACGCACCCAAAAACAGGTGCGAGCCTTTTTAGGTATGGCCAGTTATTGTCGACATTGGATTGCTAACTTCTCCTTGATTTCAAAACCTTTATTGGCCCTGACCCACAAGGACACGCCCGAACCCCTTCAGTGGTTGCCAGAACATGAACAAAGCTTCCTTGCCATTCGGCAAGCTCTCTGCTCTGCTCCTGCTTTAGGCCTACCCGACTATTCTAAGTCTTTCCAACTCTATGTTCATGAATCTGACGGGAGTGCTCTTGGGGTTCTATGCCAGCAGTTTGGTGACCACAAAAGACCATGCGCATATTTCTCTGCCACCTTGGATACTGTAGCCAAGGCTTTACCTTCCTGTATACGTTCTGTTGCAGCAACCGCCTTAGCACTACAACGTGCAGAAAGCATAATAATGGGACATGAAGTTGATGTCTATGTTCCACATGCCGTAGAGCTGATACTAAATAAGACACGTACGCAGCACCTCACAAATGCCAGGCTCACGCAGTATGAGATCTGTTTATTTGCAGCACATGTGACACTTCACAAATGCAATGTGCTTAACCCTGCCACTCTGTTACCTATTCCCACTGATGATCTAGTGGACACAGACCATGATTGTATTTTGTTAACTGAAGAGCAAACAAAAGGGAGAATAGATATGACGGACATAGCCTATGCAGATGCAGAGGGAGAATTGTGGGTGGATGGTTCCTGCCTTAGAACAGAGGATGGAAATACATCAGCAGCCTATGCAGTTGTAACAAATAAAACTGTAGTTGAGTCCTGTAAGATACCTGAGTTGTCTGCACAAGCAGCAGAACTTGTGGCACTCACACGAGCTTGTGAATTATCTGAAGGAAGGTGTGTTAACATATATACAGACAGCCAATATGCCTTTAATGTGGCACATTCCTTTGGAAGACTCTGGAAGGAAAGAGGTTTCATTACCTCACAAGGCACAAAGATACAGCACGGAGTGCTTATCACCAAATTACTTAACTCCCTGGCACTTCCAAAGAAATTGGCCATAGTTAAATGCAGCGCCCACAGAAAAGTAACAGACAAGGTAGGCCAGGGAAATGCATTTGCTGACATAACAGCAAAACAGACAGCAAGAAATAATTCAGCACTAGTACTAACTGTCCAAGAATTACCAGATGAAGTGAAGTCACTAGATCTAACAAGTGAAGGTATAAGACTAATGCAACAAGGAGCAACCACAGAAGAACAGATGAGTTGGTCAAAGAATGGGTCATTTGTTCAAGGATGTTGGATGAATGACGCCAAGGATAAATATATGTTATCAGACAGGATGGTCTACTCTATGTGTTTGGCCATGCATGGCCCAGCACATATATGTAGAGATGCAATTGTAAATTGCATGGACAAGTTCTGGGTGAACAAGAACATAAGAAAAATAGCACAGGAGATATGTCAAACATGTATGGTATGTGCACAGTACAATGTGGGTAAGACTGCTCCAGTACCCAAAGGCCACTTTCAGAAACCAACAATGCTATTTGAAGCCCTGCAAATAGACTATGTGGAGATGCCCCCTACAAATAAGTATAGGTATATCCTGGTGGTGGTGTGCATGTATTCAAAGTGGATAGAGGCATATCCGGTGAAACACAATGATGCCATCTCAACAGCCAAGTGCTTGATAAAGGAACTGATCCCACGTTTTGGGGTCCCAAAAACAATATTTTCAGACAATGGCAGTCACTTCTGTAATGAACTAATAAAGCTTACATGCAAAGCCTTGGGAATACAGCAAAAGCTACACTGCACCTACCATCCAGAGGCCGCTGGTGCAGTGGAAAGAAAAAATGGCGTGCTTAAGTCCAAGATAGCAAAAATATGTGCTGACACAAAATTGACCTGGATGGATGCCCTACCTATTGCCCTAATGAGCATGAGGAGCACACCAGATGCCAAGACCAAACTCAGAGCACACGAGATCGTCACTGGGTTGCCAATGGTAGCTTGGGGAATTCCAGACAAAAATGCTCTGCCTATGATGACGAATGAACTGTTGAATGATTACTGCATGTCACTTACACGTACTCTTGCTTCTATCAACCAGCACGTGAAGGGAGCCCTTCCAGAGCCGCTGCAGGTCGAGGGGCACAAGTTCAAGCCCGGGGACTGGGTGCTAATTAAAGCATTCCAGAGGTCCAACTGTCTCCAAGCTCGCTGGAAGGGACCGCAGCAGGTGCTGCTCGCAACAAAGACAGCAGTGAAGTGCACCAACAACAAATCTTGGATCCACGCCAGCCACGTCAAGAGGGCACCTCCTGAGACTGCATCCAGCCAAGACCCAGGTCAGCAGCACATGCTAACACCAGAACTGATCAAAGAAGAAAAAAGGTACAATTTGAGATCTACAAAGAAGAAGGAGATGAAATGTCAGTAATTCTGGTACCTGATCTTCTGCAGGAAATAGATGAAGTACTACTATTAGATATTATCCTGACAGATATTTTGACGACGATTTTTGACTTTGAGAATAGCAGTGAAGAAGACAACGAAGTCGCACTCAGTTACCTTGAGGAAGTATTTAGTCAGCTAGAATACCAACTAATGCAAGATTTGAATAGTCTAGCATTACAAGAAGCCTTGAATAGAGTACTTGCTGACTGAGAAAAAAATAAACTAGGGTATATTGCACACTACCACCTGGAATAATAGCCTGTCTGCATAACAGGAAGAGACTACAACAATTCATCAGGGAAGTTCTTAGTAAAAAGTGGGCCAGTACAACGTTGAGTAGATGAACTGATCCAGGAGGTATTTGCGAGTCCTCCTGTAACTGCATAGTGCCCGTGCCACTGCAGCAATTAGTAGATGAACTGATCCAGAAGGAATTTGCGGGTCCTTCTGTCACTGCGAGCACCCGTGCTGCTGCAGCAACCAGCAAAGGACTTGAACGGATCCAGAAGGAATTTGCGGGTCCTTCTGTCACTGCGAGCACCCGTGCTGCTGCAGCAACCAGCAAAGGACTTTTCCCAGATCATCAGGACAAGCAGCTTCAGAAAGATACATTTGGGGTGAGGTATAGTGGACACTCCTGTAAATGTAAATGTGGTTGCACTAACAATTGATATTCATGATCAAAGGGTCGTGTTTTACAAGAATTACATGCATATCTTTGGGAGGAGAGAAGTACCAAGAAATACTCAGAGACCATCTGAAATATTAATAAATAGCTGTTCGCAATATATTTTATACTACAGCCTCACCTTATATGTGTTTATGCTTTTTGTGTGTTTAGCCTATATTATAGTAAAGATTCATAGTGATAATTCACAACATAGTGTCATCAATAGCACTACATCCAATTAAAGAAAGTATAAGAATAGATAGATAAATATGGATAGGGAAAATACAGTTCTAAAGATGAAGAGAAAATGGTACAAGTCTAAAATGTGCATATCTGGGGTGATATTCTGTCTGTTATTATTAGCATTAATTACTGTATATCTATTAGATGTGTTCTATCCCATGGAAAAGTTGATCTCAACACCAACAACACCTGCTACAATACCTGCATACACTTTGTCACCTGAAGAAATAGTCCACAGAGAAGATATGCACCACAATTCCTTTGTGACTTTGATGTATCATACCAATAAGATATTAACAAGGGGAGATTGCTGGATATGTTTGCAATTCCCAGCTTCTGTAGACCAAAGTTTGCCCCTGGTTCAAGTCCCACTACCGTTTGCAGCATCCTGTTATGCCATTTACATAACAATAGTAAAAATAGAACTGATAGCTGTTTTACATAACTTAAAGAAGAGTACTGCTGGTGCAGGGGCAACTATGGCCCCACCTGCAGGAACATTATATAACAAATATATGGCAGATATTCTGACACTAGGGAACTGCACTGAAGTGATAGAACCAAATGCAACATTTCCCCTGTCTGACATCTTTACCCCGCTCTTTCCAAATAAGAATACAAGCATTAGGATAGCAGGCCCATCAAAAGAAGCAAATAAGAATATACCATTTTTAAAGTTAAAATTAAGAAAACACAACGCAATAGGGAGTATATGTATTAAGAATAATGGGACCTATCAGGTAGGAAATAGTACAAATTGTAACATGACATTTGAAATGACGGCCGGAAATATTAGCATTCCACTTTACGTAGGTGACTCAATTTATTTCATTTGTGGAGACAAGGCTTATACATGGCTTCCAACAAATTGGGGTGGTTGTTGTCACCTAGGTTTTGTATTACCTGCTATAGCAATAAAAGACACAAAAGAAGTTCGAAGGGACATGCAAAGACATGCACCACGGCGAGGCAGGAGAAGTGTGGATGTGGATCAAAGAGATACAGCATCACAGATAGCGGGTGACATATTTAAAGGAGTGATACCATGGATTGATCCAGCTATCAACTCCAGAGATATACGTAGATTATCCAGGCTACTAGAAGCAACAATAAATGAAACAACAAGTATACTTGAAAATATTACAGTAGAGCTTCAAGCTGTGAGATTAGTTTCGTTACAAAATAGAATGATTCTCGACATGATGCTAGCAGAAAGGGGAGGAGTCTGTGCAATTATAGGGGCGTCCTGTTGCACCTATGTCCCGGACTCCTCTGTTACTGTCAGGGAAGCAATAAAAAGATTGCATCACATAGGTGTAGAAGCACATCAGGATTCTGGTACATGGGATATAGGAGGTTCACTTTGGAGTTGGTTGAGCGCATGGGGTTGGAAGATAGGAATGGTGTTCATAACAATTTTCCTACTAATAATAGGCTGTTGTCTATTAGTTAACTGCCTGCCAATGTGCTGTCAACTATTGGGACAGCTGACAAAATGCCAAGTGAGGAAATTAAAGGAAAAAGAAAGAATGCTGATGCAAACAGTCACTACTGAGTTAATGAACATAGACATTTCTGACAATGATAAGAATGAACAATATAATCATTAAATTGTGATATGCTGCGTGATGAAATTATTTTAAACTGAGGTTCAAAGGGTCGATTTGTCAAAGATGAAAAATTAAGTTGGCCCCTTGCTGAAAGAAAATATTAAAATTGAACTGCAGTTTATATTAATTTCTGTCTGTAACCTGCTTGCAAATAAACAGATCCCACTAGTATAAAATGAAATGTTGCTCCATGGTGCACGGCTGGTGCACAGAGGGTTAAATTGAGTTGTCTGAAATTCAGCTGAAACCAGGAAAGCAAGGCAGATGAACTTGTGCGTGCCCATTCTGCTGAAGCTCTAAATTGTTTAATGATTCACTAGCTTTACCTATGTACCAGAGGCAGTTCAGTTGGTTCAGCGAGCCATTTTCCAGGAATGGCTCGCTGACCTAGAACGTGACAAGTTTGGCCTGCCCTTGCCTTGTCGTCGTAGAGGGGCAAAGTGTTTACCCAGCACAGATAGCAAGTGCGTCATTGTGTGATAAAGCAGAAAACACGGGCCACTGCTGATAAGTAGATCAACATTGTATATGTACATTTCAAGATAACCGACTAAGGCAAGGCTGACACGGGCCTCTGCCGATAAGTAGATCAACATTGCATATGTACAGTTCAAGATAACCGGCCAAGGCAAGGCTGAAAAGTCAGGAGATGGTGGTTTAAAGATTAACCTGTAGCTGCATGGTCAGATGTGTCGCAAATAATGTAAAATGTGAACGTAGACATATTTTTGAAATGCACCTTGATACTGTAATGTACACGTGGATCTAATTCTAGCATGGTCACACCATGATGTAATAGTTAATGAACAACCTGTCAAGAGATTGTGAACATATATAAAGGCTGAATTCTCTCTGTGAAAATTAGATCACTTTGCACTCCTGCAAATTGTCTCAAGCTGCAGCTTTATTGGCAATAAAGCCACTATTCTTTGAAACCTTGTATGTGCCCTTCTTCATTGTCCCTATTAATACATTTTTTACTTTTACAGTACTCGCACCGCAGATCTCGTCAACAAGAGGACTTGGTAAGGTCCAGTCCAGCGGGGCTGAGTATTCTTCGTTCTCTGGAAGTTACTAATGAACACCCAGGAACCGGGTTCAAGCACGTGTCCTGGATCCTCTGTAGCTTGTGGAAGAGAGTCGTATACCTGTTGGTGTAACACACTCATTTTAGTTGTCAATTCACGCAAGTAATCAAGCAAAACAGGATACTCAAGATCACTAAACTTCGTTGGTCTTGGTACGCCCCAAATATTCGCCGGGCGACGAAACACAACCTCATACGGACTCAAACCCATTTGCGAGTGCACAGTCATTCGGGTGGACAAAAGCGCTAAATCCCGAGACCGTCACACACTCTCTTCATCACTCTTCCCACAAACTCACTTCCGTTATCACTCCAAATGATTCTCGGCAATCCAAACCTAGGGAAGAATTCTTTTACTAAAGCTTTGGCAGTGGACAAAGCAGTATTTTCCTTAAGGGGGTAAGCTTCTACCCGTCTAGAAAAAGAGCAAACAACCACCAACACATACTTTAAGTTGTTGCATCTTTCCATATGGATAAAATATACCTGCAATGCCTCGAACGGATACGTAGGAGGAGCAAAATGACCAGCTGGTGTTGGAGTTCCCTTACCAGGATTATGCATCAAACACACCATGCAATTCTTAACCAAGTTCTCTGCACATTTGGGTATTCCTGCATTCTGCCAAACCGGAGCCAACAACTTGCAAATCCCTTTCACACTAATATGTGCCAATCCATGTGCCATTGTAACAACTGGAAGCACATATGCATTCGGCAGCAACCATCTTTGATGTTCGGACAAATCAGTCCAACAACCACTCGCATCCAACCTACCCTTACTCTCTCTCCATTCATCCAACTCTTTCTCCGAAGCCTCACTCTGAATAATTTTCACACTCTCAATGGTGTCTTCGCACATACCTTTCTCTGGAACCCATCTCGCTGGACCCACAACATACATTCGCCTCGTTACATTTCTAGCAGTTTCTTTCGCAACCTCATCCGCAAACGCATTACCACGACCAACATCATCTGTGATCTTTTTATGGGCACTACAATTCACAATCTCTATTTGCAAAGGTAGCGTAAGAGATTCAAGAAGTTCATTCACCAGTTGCCCATGCTGGATTTTCGTCCCATGCGATGTCAAAAATCCACGTTCACGCCACAATCGTCCAAAACTATGGACCACTCCAAACGCATACTGGCTATCAGTATATACATTCACTCTTTTCCCTTTCGCCAACACACATGCTCTCGTAAGTGCTATTAACTCTGCCGCTTGAGCAGAATTTTAGGGATTTCGGGCAGCTTCGACAACTGTATGTAAAGTCGTCACGGCATATGCTGCAGTAGTATCACCATTGGGTAATTTAAAACACGAGCTGTCAACCCACAAGGCATCATTGCAATCAGGGAGAGGAGTATATTTCAGATCAATCCTCCCTTTCGTTTCTTCTTCAGTTCTCAAAAAACAATCGTGTTGCTCTTCACTATCATCGTCTGTCTCAAGCAAAATTGGCAACAACGTAGCCGGATTAAGGGTATTGCAACTCTTGATGTGCACATGGCTCGCCAACAACGTAAGCTCATACCCTGACAACCGAGCACTAGTCAAGTGCTGTGTCTTCGTCCGATTCAACAAGGTATCCACTGCATGTGGAACCATAACCACTAGTGTATTATCCATAACCAACCCAGCAGATTGTCGAATCGAAACAGCCGCTGCTGCAGTTGCTCTCAAGCAACTTGGCAACGCTCTGGCTACAGGATCTAAAGTTGATGAAAAGTACGCACATGGGCGTTGCTTCTCGCCAAATTGTTGAGTCAAAACCGACAATGCACATCCCTCTCTCTCGTGGACATACAATGTGAAAGGCTTGCTGTAGTCGGAAATACCCAAAACAGGAGCCGAACACAATGCATCACGTAATTCAGAAAAGCTCTTTTGACATTCGTCAGTCCAAGGAATAGGATTTGTAGTATCCTTAACCGTAAGGGCTATCAAAGGTTTCTCTAAAAGGGAAAAATTTGGGATCCACTGTCTGCAGTACGACGTGATACCCAAAAACGCACGTACTTCTCTCTGTGCCGTAGGGACACTCATTCTCGCAATGGTCTGAATTCTTTCTGGGGTCAGTTTCCTTCCCTCCTTCGATAAGAGGTGACCTAGATAGGTAACTTCTTGTCCATGGCTGTCCTAATAATCATTACCTTACTCTCCATCGCCTTCAACATAGTAATCATCTACGTAGTACTGTGTAGATCTACCGGAAGAAGTCTGTTGTTGATCAAAACTGTTCATTGAATTCTGTGGAGGCAAAGGGCGCGCGTTTTGTCTGTGACCTCTACCTCGAGGCACTTGTTGAGCACCTCGACCTCTAACGCCAGGAGCACTATTTGCACGTTGCAACAGAACCGGACAACTATTCTTGTAATGACCCTCTTCTCTACAATATGCACACTGATTAGGACCATAGGGAATACGCTGTTGTTGAGGAGTCTCGTCTCTTTGCGAGTTCCTCGAAAACTGTTGAGGCTGCTGATGGTCTCGCTGATTATTAACACGAGGTGGATAAGCTTGTTGTAGAAGAACTTTAGTCTTCAATTCCTTCGTCTTCTTATCCGCTTTCTCTAACTCATCCTTACGCCTATTCTCGTAGTACTGAGCCGTAGCAAGAATCTGCGCTGAAGTAGTAACGGGCCAAGAGCTCTCAGAATCCTTCAACTTAGTACACAACTCGGGAAGAAGATTGTGCACAAATTTATCGACAAACAATCTCTGGCCACCTTCTGTAGCCATATCCTGACCACTATGATCAACGAACGTTTCCTCGAAACGTGAGAAAAAGTCTGAAACAGACTCTTCTTTCTTCTGCTTACAGGCTGACAATTTGTCCCAATTAACACGAACTTCAGGCATTAAAGTCTTCATAAAAGTAATAATCCTACCAGGAAGTTCAGTAATAGCATCTTCAGGCTTAGCACCTCCAACTTGTCTATCATTTGCTGCAGCGAGATTCGCCCATGAATCGCCCAATTCAAGATCATGATCTGTATGACGAATGACATTCCAAATGGACTGTGGAACAACGTTCCCAAAAAGCATATCTATATCCGCCAAATTCATGACACACAAACTCACAGTTTGCGCAAGTTCTTTATAATATCCCGCCGGATTCTTTCGCGGATCTGGTAATGTTTGCTTAAGCGCTAGAACTTCTGCACGTTCCACGGTACATGTACCCACACACATTGGAAGTGCGCTAAAGTCGGTGGCTGAGCAGCCGGATCAGCAGGTGTCCATACTGGAGGAACCTCTCGCATCGGATATTGACGCGCTTGTCTTCAAACTGACGAATCTGGCTCAAACAACCGTTCAATAGGAACATCTCTACGAAGCAACAGTAACACTGATACCGCTTTCTCAACATCGGGTAGACTCACAATCGTTCCTTTGGCGAATTCCGAACGCAATCGGGATAATTCTACAGGAACTCTACCCACTACATCAATCCATTGTTCATGGAGGAATGCACACATAAGCTCAAAAACGTAACGCTGCTTTGGTGCTTCCCATTGTCGGAAAACATCCATAATACCTTCTAGATCATACTAGGACTTATACGTCACCCATCTACGTGTCATATGGTCTAGAACCACTCGCTCATCTGTATCGGGCAGTTGACTACGCAATTGTCTACGCTCATTCATAGGAGACATACCCATTTGTCCCAAGATAGGAGTTAGGAAATTAGAAAAGGCAGCGGTCATCCGCTGTCTAGGAGAAGGAACAGTCAGAAGGACAAGAGGAGACGAAGCAGTAGTAGTCAGATCCATAGTCGGAACAGGCATAGAAACAGCAGTAGTAGCAGAAGGCAAAGCGGGCAACCCTTGAGAAGGCTGCGCATTAGAAGGAACAACCAATGGAGGAGCTGGCTGTGGAGGAATAACAGGAGGCAAAGCAATAGGAGCTTGTACGGCCACAACAGGCTGTGGTGGAGCCGTAGCATTCTGCATATAAGGGGGTGGCGAATTTAGCAAATGCAACATCAAAGGGTCTTTCACAAGATCCTTTTCATCTTTCTGCTCTTTAGCTGGCAAGACTGGGTAGCATCTGTCTACCGCTAACTTCCTCACTTTAAGCATCTGCTCACTGTCTCTTTCTTCTTCATCATTTTTGTATGCAACGGTGGCTTGCACCATTGACATACCCTTCCTATTCTTCTTCGCTAACTTAATTTCTTTCTGTTTGGCTTCTTTGCGCCAGATGCGGAAAGAGTCAAACATCGCCGGCCGGGCTTTCTTCTTGAACAACTTCACATCGAGATTATCTAAGACTTCTGTCTCAAAACTACCATAACGGGGCCACTGTAGGACACCGTCATTCTTTGTGTATTTTATCCAAATCTCATTATAGCTAATCGGACCTACTCCATGCTTCACGTACAACTCATATGTAGGAGTTCCGATCGGAGGAACCAGACACAAATCCTCTAACCGGGAATCCCTCATAGTACCACAACTAAACAAATTCCTAAGACTGCTAAAACCAGGCATCTTGCTCACTAGTCTAGCTTCAAACAACAAGGGTAATCTAAAATCGATAAGCTTGTGAATACACGAATCCCTTGGCTTTGGGGCCTGCAGGTACCAAATCAAAGCTATCCACTAAAGGATACAAAACAAACTAAGAACGAGGAGACGCTCCCTTTATACTTAACTGAGTTGTCGATGGCGTCACCAGAAGACCCGTCAATCGTCTCGCTCTACAAACGTCTAAGGCTCAAAAACAGGGCGACAGTCAGGGCAGCAGTCCTTCGTAGCTGTCGGAACGCGGGAAGACTCGCAGCAAAGACCTTCGGAACCACGTCGACATACAGGGGTCGCTGAAGTGGCTGGCCAACCTCTGGAATTTTCTCACAACGCTCCTCACAAACCTCTGGCTTGGACCAGTACCGCTGAAGTCGCCCCATGTTGGGCACCAAATGAGGTACTGGGTTTTCTCGGAACCAATACTATTACAATAACCCAGCGGTGTCAGGGCAACACCCAAAGACCCCGGATTCCCCTGTCTTGGCAAACAGAGACACAGGATACTTCTCGATGACGTCAAAGACCAAAGTTTAATGGTTGCAACCAGGGACAGAGGTCTACGAAGTACACACGGGTAGTTCGAAAGAGACTGCACCATCTCAATGAATGAAACTCGGTCTTTTATGCCGAAAATTACGCTTCTGCCAACATCACAATTTACATTCGGTGCATACAAAACTAACCAATGAGCAAGTAGCATTTCAAAAAGTAGCGAATCACAACAGTCAAAGTTAATCCCACTTTCCGTTGTCCGGCCCACCACAAACGATCGCACATATGCTAGTTTCCTGTTCGATCAGGCCGGACAAACCCATCATAAAACCTTCAACCCAGATCAATGAAAATGTCGTAAAGGAAAGGCAGAAACAGATGGAAAGGAGATAGAGGAGTGGGAACGGTGGGCCATAAAATTGGACAATGTCCTGTTCTTTGATCTTTATCAGTGCAGCTGCTAACCAAGAAACTGGCTCAGCAGGATTCGCCCCAGGTGAGGAGTCAGTTCGGCCAGGTCAACCAGAAGTCAGCTAAGGCGTACGTGTCAAGGACTCGCTCAGCCACAATGTTAGGGCCTATGTTAGGGCAACCATACAAGATGGCTGCCGTTTTACAAAATGGGACCCGAGGGTTCAGACTAAATCCTCAAATGCAGAGTGTTCTCCTATATCGTACACGACGTCGCTTCGGGAGTGCTACCAGGTTGAGGGCTGTGGATGGGTGCCGGCCGTTTTATCAGGAACGGCCTACTGGGACACAGTGCCCACTCCCTCATCCATTGGACAAATAGGACCTTCAGTCCAACACCAGTTTCAATTTGACTCAGTTAAGAAACTCCTCTTTATATACCTACCTCTGAAAGTACTTCTATAGAACAGGATTACAACAGCCGGGAAGGTGACCCCTGGAACCCCGCTGCCTCACGTGTTCTTCCCCATATGCGACATTCATCTGACTTAAAGCCCTGAAGAAGTCCCAGTTTGGGACGAAACGCGTCGGCTGTGTGTGTTTTATTGCCTTTTGAAAATAAAGATTCAAAGAAGAACTCCAACATCTCGGAGGAATATCTCCTTATTTCTGCTCAAACGTCGTAGCACTTACTTGTTTTATGTTTTGTGGTGCACCTTTGCTGCTGGTTAGAGGCGGCAGACCCGAGAGCAGAGACGGCCCGGGACCAGGGTTCGATTCCCGGCGCGGCAGGTTTCTGGACCAGGGTCAGCGGACTCGATAATTCTCTCGCCTCGGTGCCCACTCTGATCAGCGATCACACTCGGCAACTCTGGGCATCAGCTTGCCTCATCTTCACTAACGGCCCCACCAGACCGCCGGGGATGCCTGGTCTCACCCTGGAGATACCCATTAAGGGACCATCTCTCAGGGAAGCCAGGAAGGGTTTCGCAGCGGTCGAAGCGCCTTGGGACCCTACGGGTAAGTAGTGCGCTATATAAATGCCAATACATTTACATTTACATTTACAATTAAGATTCCCTAGGGAATAGGCACGGTGATGATGGGTGCCATTCAGTGTGCACACAATCCCCTCGATTAAACTTAAGGGTTAAGGTATTTTACGGGGGACAGTTAGTCAGGTGCTTGCTCCAGGCAGGGTCCATCATTTATTCAGTCGTTCTTGTTCTCCTATATCGATTCATACGAAAACACTCAGACACGTTAGACTCGTCATTTGCGGTCTGTCGACATCAAGATCGTCCATTTCGGACAATCTTTATAAATCGGGTTTCCAAACTATCGAACCCAATTCGGGACCACGGAACCACATACTCCGCAGATGACTTCGGTGGCCTCTGATCTGAAAGGGGGGAGGCGGACTCTCTGGGTTCTTCCGGCGAGGAACAAGATGATCCAGTCCAATGCTTTTCCTTGTCTTCCGACGTTGCTGAGGCATTGTATAAGGGTGCTATGACAGACTGTGTCGAAGGCTGCGGAGAGGTCAAGTAGGATGAGGGCAGCTGTTTCTCCGTTGTCCAGTAGAGTTCGAATGTCGTCTGTTGCTGCGATGAGGGCGGTCTTGGTGCTGTGTTTGGCTTGGAAGCCGGACTGTGAAGGGTCGAGGGATTTGTTGGATTCGAGGAAGGCAGCGAGTTGACTGTTGACGGCTTTCTCAATGACTTTGGCAGGGAATGGGAGGAACGAAATGGGGCGGTAGTTCCTAAGTTCAGTGGAGTCTGCTGTGGGTTTCTTCAAGAGTGCGCTGAGTTCGGCATGTTTCCAGCTTTCCGGGAAGGTAGCAGAGTTGAGGGAGCAGTTGATGGCGTCTCGGAGATGGGGTGCGATAATTGAGTCTGCTTTGTTGAAAATGTGGTTGGGACATGGGTCCGTTGGCGATCCTGAGTGGATGGTGTTCATCAGGCGGATGGTGTCTTCAGTGGTGATTGGGTTCCAGGCGCAAAGGTTGTTGGAGGGGGGTTTTAGTTCGTAGGTGGGTGGGGTGGACTGGTCTCCGAAGCTGTTATGTATTTCAGCGATTTTGTTGTGGAAGAACGAGGCTAGAGAGTCGCAGAGGTCTTGGGAGGGAGTGATGTCGTTGGTGCCGGCGGTGGGGTTGGTAAACTCTTTGACGATGTTGAATAGTTCCTTGCTGTTGTGGGCGTTGTTGTCGAGTCGATCCTTGAATGCTGATTTCTTGGTGGATCGGATCAGTTGGTGGTGTTTGCGGGTGGCGTTCTTGAAGGTGGCCAGGTTGTCAGTGGTTGTGTTTTTTCGCCAGGCTTTCTCGAGGGTGCGACAGATCTTCTTGGATTTCTTAAGGTCATCATTGAACCAGGGGGCTTTTTTGCTGCCTTGCTTGACTTGATGGTTTTTCAAGGGTGCTAATTCGTCAGCGCTGTGGATGATCCATTGTGTGAGGTTGGTGGCTGCTTGGTTTGGGTCCGATGATTTTGCAGGAGGGTTTTGGTGAAGCAATGTAAAGAGCTGGCTGGTGGTAATTTTGTTCCAGTTTCTCTGGGGAATTGGTTGTGGGTGGTTGTGGGTCGTAGTCTTTTTGTAGTTGAAGTGAACGCAGCTGTGGTCCGTCCAATGGAGAGCTGTGGTGTGATTAAAGGAGATGTGCTTGCTGGAGGTGAAGATTGGGTCGAGCGTGTGCCCGGCATAGTGGGTGGGGGTGTCAACAAGTTGTTTGAGTCCGAGATTGGCGAGGTTGTCCAGAAGGGTGGTGGTGTTGCTGTTGTTGTTCTTTTCCAGGTGGAAGTTGAGGTCTCCCAGTAGAATGTAGTCCTCGGAGGGGAGGGCGTGTGGGCTGATGAAGTCAGTGATGTCTTCGCTTAATTGTGTGCGGGGTCTGGGTGGTCTATAGATGAGGGTGCCTCTGAGTGTGGTCTTAGGGTCGGTGTGAATCTGGAAGTGAAGGTGTTCGGCGGTTGTGAGGTTGTCATCGGAACTGGTCGTGAGCGGATGGTGTTCTTATGGATGATGGCGATGCCTCCTCCTGTTTGGTTGATGCGGTCCTTTCGGATGATCTTGTAGCCGTCCGGGATGGCTATGGCGATGTCAGGCGTTGATGAGGCGTTCATCCAGGTTTCTGTAAGAAAGGCGACGACCGTCGATGTGGTGTTGAGTAGGTTCCAAAGTTCAATGGCGTGTCTGTGGACCGAGCGGGTGTTGAGCAGGATGCACTTCAGGTGGTTAGTGTTGGTGCTCTGTTGGGAGTCTGTGGATTTGGTGTGGGTCCCGATGCAGTCGAACCTGCAGGAGTGGCAGGTGAAGGGTCCATGGGTGTGTCCTGGGGCGGCTTGGTAGCAGTTTGGGAGTCGGCCGGGGTTAAGTGCTGAGAGGGTTGCAGCGTCGTACGTTATGCGGGTGGAGTGGATTTTGCAGGGGCCAGTGGGTCTGGGGCTGGGCGCGGTCCAGGCGCGGACGGGCATAGACAGGCTTACCTTTGGCGCGCCTTTGGCGTGCAAGGGGTGCGTCCGCAGCGCATGAACGCTGTGCGCAAATGCGTCTGTCATATGTGGATAGTGGAGGGGGCGGAGCGAGGGAGGAGCAGCTGGGAGGCGGGAGCGGGGTGGAGAGCTGGGCTGGGAGGCACAACAACAAACAACAAAATGGCAGCAAGCCAAAAGCCAAACAGGACGAGATTGGGGCACAACCTTAATAATGGCTATGAAATGGGCAGTGGCAACGGCACAATCAGGCACAAATAAATTAAGCAGGCAAAGGCAGAAATGCACAATTGAATAATAATGAATGCACAGTTTAGTAGTGTGGCGCAACGATATAAATATAACCAGGAATCAGGCACAAATAATTGCAGGAGCAATGCGAGCAATGCGCCATTGATTTCAGTGGCAAAGAGCAGTCTGGCAGTATAGCACTACGATACCATCCTGGCCTGGGAGCCCCCCAACACCCATACGGAGGTCAGGTCTTACCTGGGCCTCACAGGTTACTACTGCCAGTTTGTCAAGGGCTATGGCACCATTGTGGCCCCCCTGACCGAACTCCCGTCCAAGAACCAACCACAGAAAGTAAATTGCTTTTGATACCCTCCATCAGGCTGTATGCACTGCTCCGGTGCTTAGTGCTCCGGAGTTTAGCAAGGAATTTATTGTTCAAACAGACGCCTCTGAGCATGGCATTGGGGCAGTACTCTCACAACTCAACGAGGATGGGCTAGACCGCCTGTGGCCTTCATCTCCAGGATGCTACTCCCCTGGAAACAGCAGTGGAGTACTATCGAACGGGAAGCTTTTGCTTTGGTTTGGGCCTTGAAGAAGCTGAGGCCATATCTCTTTGGCTCTCACTTCCTGATTCAGACCGACCACTGGCCCCTTCGCTGGCTCATGTAGATGAGGGGCAAAAACCCTAAATTGTTGAGGTGGTCAACTTCCCTCCAGGGTATGGACTTCAGGGTGGAACACCGGTCCGGAGTAGACAAACGCCAACGCTGATGTTCTCTCTCAGTTCATTTGCCTTAGTGATGAGAACTCCCTAGAGGTTGGGTAGCTCTACCCCCTTTAGGCTGGGTGGACACGTGTTAGACCTGTCAGCCCTAGGGTGGTCTTACCCCGCATTTTTTGCCCTTGTTGCCTCAATTTTGACCACCATTTTTTGTTGGACATAGGACTCTGGGTGCCTTACCGCTGCTGAACAGTGCTGAGTTGCAGGTGCTCTCTCCTAACAACATGGTTGCCACAGGCCCCTGCTACTGCAGAGTGGCCACTGTCATATCTGTGAGGTAGTCGTCGGGATAAGGCTGTGACATAATGCTACTGTAACCCTGAGCGTCCCACCTCTTGTCACCAGAGACAGCCACCAGAGAGCCCCCAGAGCCTTCTAGAACCGTCCAACCCCCCCCTCCCAGGTTGGTGCCAGAGCTTGCCGCCTTTTTGGTAGGGTCACCTGACCTAGGGGTATAAAAGAAAAAGGAAGGAAACCTGACAAGTCAGTTGGTGCACTACTGGACCTGGGGACCCTTCGCCGGAGAAAAGCCTGCAGTGCTAGGGGGAGGCTACACTGCTGAGGCTGACTAATCTTAGGAACTGCTGCCCCAAGATAGATGAGTGATCCTGCCAGCTTTCTGACCTTGCCCTGTGTGAGGGGAATCAAGGATACCAACTCCAGAACCACAGCTCATGACTAACCTAACCTCTTTCCCTGCAACTAAGACCTGCAGCTAATACTTGCCATCTACTTCCAGCGCTGAGCCTGGGAAGCACTGTGGACCTGACAGCAGAACCTCCCTAACCACCGCTGTGATTACTGAGTGCTGGGGGACCTGCAAGCACTGCCCTGCTGGGGATTACCAGGTAATTAGCGCTGTGTCTGCTAAGCGCTATGCCACAAGAATCCTGCTAATGTCCCCAAGCGCTGTGCGCCCAAAACCTTCCAGTGAACCCCAGCGCTGAATTGACGAAGCTGGGCCTGCCCCGAACTCATAGCTAATGCTAAGCGCTGTGATCGTCTAGCGCTCAATCAATCAATCAATCAATCAAAGCATTTGTATAGCGCGCTACTCACCCGGAGGGTCTCAAGGTGCTAGGGGGGAAGGGGGGTCCACTACTGCTCGAACAGCCAGGTCTTGAGTTGCTTCCTGAAGGAGAGGTGGTCTTGGGTCAGGCGGAGATGGATGGGGAGGTAGTTCCACGTCTTGGCAGCCATGTAGGAGAAGGATCTTCCTCCCGTTGTGGCTATTCGGATGCGGGGAATGGTGGAGAGGGTGTGGCTAGTCGATCGTAGCTGGCAGGTGGGAGTGTAGAAGGTCAGGCGGTCGTTGAGGTATCTGGGGCCTTGGTTGTGGAGAGCTTTGTGTGCGTGGGTGAGGAGTCGGAACGTGATTCTCTTGCTGACGGGGAGCCAGTGCAGGTCTCTCAGGTGTCCGGAGATGTGGCTGTGTCGGGGGATGTCCAGGATGAGTCGTGCCAAGGCGTTCTGAATGCGCTGGAGTCTTTTCTGAAGTTTGGCTGTGGTTCTGGCATAGAGGGAGTTACCGTAGTCCAGTCTGCTGGTGACGAGCGCCTGGGTTACCGTCTTCCTGGTTTCGGTGGGGATGGCGTTGACTTGTCTGGTCATCGTCTGGATAGCATAAACCCCCCAAGTTACTCCAAGCGCTGTGGTAGCTTATTGTTTTGTGCCCAGTACCTGAAATTGCTGTTGGGCGCTACTGGATGAGAGAGCTGTGCCCGTAAACTTGAGTGCTGTGCCAGAAGGCACAATGGGCCCCAAGTCACCGCCGCTGACCGGGCATCTGCCTTCTAGCTCCTTACACCTGAGAAGCGCTGTGGCCAGAATCACAGGCGCTGCCCCGGTGCCGCTGAAGGAAGAGACGATGTGGCCGAAGTTCACCCCCGCAGTCCTGGTATAGCCCAGGAAGAAGACTGCATGACCTGAATCCCAACGCTGCCTCGAGGTGAGGGGAGGGCCGCTGTGGTAGCTGCGGAGGCCGCAGTAGTCTTGTGGCATGAAGGAACGCGTTGCCCGGCAACCGGGGCGCTGGCCACGTCATCGGCCGCGCCCCCAGGAAGCCACACACGGATTGGCTCCTGGGTCCCGAGCCAGCCGGAGACCTGGAGCCCACCCAGACCTTTGTGACAGGGTCTCCGCTGCGTGTGGGAGCCCTCAGATCAGCTATCCTGTATCGGAGAGCTCCGCGGACGTCGGGGAATCTGGCCGTCCTCTCCAGGAAAGAGCCGCGAGGGTAGTGAGCAGCGGGCTACCTGGAGAGGGGGTGTCCGGTGACTAGGCCCGGTGCTGCCTGACTGCCTGCAACTCCACCTTCAATAACTCATCCGGTGAGTGGGAGGGAATTGAGGCCTACGCCGCCGCCGAGGCTCCATCCATTGCCCCCTGCTGCCGTGTACTCTGGTGATCTGCCACAAGCCTCTGCCTTGCGGTTTGTTATCTATTGCAAATGCAAACCTGCACTAGAACTGCTACCCACAAGACATGCTTGACTGGGCCTCGGTTCTGTGTACCCATCCAAGTGAGCCTGACTACCTGTACTGGACAGGTGAAAGGGGGCTTGGTACTGATATTGCATATATGCCACAGGAGACAAGTTGCTTATATTTATACCACATGTATATAAGAAATGTTGCCTTTATTGAACCCTGTGCATATGAAATGTTGCCTTTAGTGAACATGTGCATAAGAAGTGTTACCTGTAGTGACCTGATGTTGTAGACACCATTTACCCTGCACTCTGTGCAGACTTTGCAGTTCTAGTCCTGACAAGACACAGATAAAGATACTTGTCTTTGGGAAATGAAACTAGAGTGGTGTCTATTTATTGTGTGTGCTTCACTGTGTCAGAGTGGGAGTGTTGTGGTAAATATTTAATTACCGTCCTAATTTCTATGCAGGTAAGTACTTAGAATAAAATAACTCAATCGGAAAGAAAGACGCAGAGTCCGTGGTGTTAGAGTTCTTAGGGGTTTTATTCCTTCAAAAGGAATGGTTCTAGAACCGGATATCGGATTCCTGACACCACTGGGGTTCAGGAAGGGATAGAGCATACTTTATTGACAATACACAACTTTTATACTTAATGCACATAATGAAAATCAATGCAGAAGGCGTAACAGCTGAGAGAAACAAGATAAGAACACACACGTGTTAGTAATACGTAATCAGAAGGCGTGAACTAGGGCGTGTACAGAGGTGTGTGCTAGAAGACGTCATATGAAAGTGTCACAAGTGGGTGGGTACATAGCAGAATCTTGCAATGTCAGCAGAAATCTGAAGTCGGGATGCGCGCGCAGCTGCATGACGTGTGATTGACGTAAAGCTGGAGGGTGCAGGGGACTTGACATTTACACTAGAGGAAAGAGACAGAAGTCTGGCATGTCAGATCAACTCGTACCTATATCATATCTGATATCTGATGTTTTGGAACCATATTATCTAGAAGGAAAGGTCTCTTGGGCAGAGGCTATCCTATACTGACTTTGAATGCGTGCATATGTGCCTACGTGTCTGTGTGTAGAGCGAGGGGGTCATGGGCCTACCATGGTAACGGGAGCTATGAATTACTTGCATGGAGACAGAGAGGCCGGGCCCTTTGCTCTGCAGCGGGGGATTGTTTATCTATTCTGCTGGACTGGAATGTGTTTTCGGGAAGCTGAGCTTGGCTATACTGATAGCATGAAGGTAAAATACTGTCTTTGGCAGGCAGGCAGGCCGAGCCGGGCTCCGCTCGCCTCGCAGGGAGTAGGACAGAGTTCACAGGTGGGGGCATCCCACGTTGCAGTTTCAGGAGGCAGAGATGCTTTTGAAAAGAGGCTTGATGACAGAAAACAGGGCCTAACTCGCACAGAGCCAGGAATACGTGAAAGTGCACCATACAAAGACGGTGGCAAGGCATATTTAGGAACGGAATATCCGACCCATTCAGGGTGGATCTGAAAGAGGACATGTTAACGTTGGACGCAAATGTATTTGCGTCTTCATAGCTGGCACAGGAGGGAAGTTACATGCACTTTAAACTCGTACATGGAGACGGTGGGGTACACGTTAGGGAACATTTCTTGACCGTAAAATTTATATTTCCTCATTCCCTCCTTGTTCCCTACGGACCCTTCATGATATATCAATCGTCATTAATCTATTTATTTGAGTAGTTAGCATCATCTGCTCATCCTTTTTCACATGGGATTTAGAACGTTGACTTGAATGGGGAGTGCAGGATGTGGCGCACAAGCCGCAAATCGCTGGCCCACATTGTAAACATAGACAGCAACTGCACACTACAAGTAGTATTGTTCCAAGGAGTGACAGTATTTTCCATCCCCAGGCTGAAATAGTAGTCCAGAGCCAACCGGACCAAGTCCAAGTGCCTGGATTCTGATGTATCTGACTAGCTATCTTATGGAGACGGGTAATAGCCTTATATACGGACGGAGCATTATCTGGGATGAAAACGCAACAAGCTGACCCGAGGACCTTACAGGCTCCTCCGCGATCGGCTAGTATGACGTCAATAACAAGACGATTTTGAAGAACGACAAGTCTCATAGCAGACTGTTCCTCAGTCAAGTTACCTAGGGCGGAAGTAGTCTCTTTCACTACTGCTTCGAGGGTTCTGGTCAAGTGACATATAGACTTACTATTAAAGATAGCACCTAAGTAGGGAAAGAAACCTTTATTGAAATCTGTGAATTTTCCCCATGCCGTTTCCGTATAGTCGACAATTGGGAGGTCCCGCTTGGGTCTGTGAACTAGACGGGAATTTCTATGATAATCTGGTGGAGCTAGGAAAACAGGTGGCAGTAAGAATCCAATGTAACAGGTCCCATCCCAATCTAAAGGCAAACGTACATATGCGGTCTGACCACAAATGAAATAGGAATGACGTGTAGCTTTGAATGTGGACTTGCCCTTATCACTAAATTCGATCACGGTAGTACATTTACTATGACCCAGGTGTATTGAACCCTTCTTTCTGATACATAATTCACCTTTGACTGGTAGTACTGACATAGTGGGCAAGTCTGGCTCGGCTTCGGATTCAACATTTAGAATCATGAGGTTAAGTGTAAAATTTCCTAATCCATATACTTCATTTTCTAAATCAGTTCCTGTTCTTATGGGAAGTCCCTCTTTGTCAGGATAACACATTTTATGCAGAACTGTGTTCATGTTTCCCCATACCCAGTTACCCTGATACACTACGGAATTTGAATCTAAGGCATTAATCAAACTAAACCAGGCTCCACATGAACCATTGTGTGTGAACGGGTACGGGAAGAGGGGTAGAACTCCCATGTATTTCTGATAGGGAGGGAGTCGGCCACATATCCAACAATTTGTAGCGTTGCTGGTCTGATGCGAGTGGTGTAACATACTAATGAATGTATTGTTGCGCAGCGCAAGTCGGTAGGACAATTCATGAAGGGGTAACTCACTAAAAGAATGCTCAGCAGTGTCATTAGAAGAAGAATGTGCACGTGTAACAATAGGAAAGTATATATGCAGAATTACACTTGTGACAATAATCGTAAGACTTAAAGAAAACATAATCCATAAGGTAACAATACAGTAACTTTTGAGAGATTTGCAGTAACGTTGCTTCTTGATCTGTTTCTCTCTATCTCTCTCTCTATTGGGGTCTAGGGGATACATGTCAGAAACTATTTAACCGATTCACCTAGGGGAGGACTTAAACAATTAAACTGTCTGACTTGCTAGACCGCAATTTCAACTTGTACTCCTCTTGCGGAGTTTTCTCTACCATGGGAGGTTTAAAGTCACTAGAATCTGGGCAGTCCTTTGAGGGGGTGGAAGAGTCAGTTTCTGGCAGCAGCAGTTCATTACAATTTTTGACGTGACTTGTATGTATCCACCCTTTTCTGCCCTCAACCTTGATTGCAGTCCTCGTGGTTAGAAGGACGAGCTTCGGCTCCTGCCAACGGGGCTCCAGCGGACTCCTCCTGTCGAAATTTCGTATCAGCACAGTATCTCCAGGACGGACATCGTGTGGCTTCACGTCAGTGTTGTCGGGAAAGGCTGCGGCAACCTGTGAACGACATGATTGGAGTGCAGACATCAAGGAGGCAAGGTAATCTGTCAGCATATTACAATCAACATCGGTTATTTTCTTAGGCATGGGCGTCCCCCACATATTTGGTGGCCTGCCGAAGACCACCTCATACGGGGATAGCCCTGATCTCGAATGAGGAACCATCCTCATATAGAACAGTGCAACTGGCAGGGCGACTATCCAGTCGACCCCTTTCTCTTTACAAACTTTAGCAAGACGGGTTTTCAGTGTCTGATTGTGTCTCTCTACAAGGCCAGCTGCCTCGGGGTGTCGGACGCAATGGAATTTCCACTGATATCCTAGCAGGAGTGAAACCTGCTTCATGAGCTCGGATGAGAATGGCTGTCCGTTATCTGAGTATACGATACGAGGCAAGCCGTACCGTGGGAAGAATTCTCGAACCAGCTGCTTGGCAGTGGTCGGGGCAGTGTAATCTGGGACTGGATATGCTTCGGTCCAACGGGAAAGTGCACAAACAACTACGAGGACGTACTTGAATCCTCGACAACGTTCCATCTGGATATAATCCATCTGGAGGACTTCAAAAGGGTGATCGGGAGGATGAAATCCACCTTGCTCTACAGGGACGCTTTTTCCTGGATTGAACTGACAACAGATCATGCAAGTACGCACTTTCTGTTTTGCTGCTGCTCGTAAATGTTTGTTGTATCAGAGATTCTGTAAACTGTCTAACATGGCTTTTTCTCCCAGGTGTGCTGGACTATGTGCTGTATTTATTATGACTTGAACCATAGAGTCGGGGAGAAACCATGTAGATTTTCCCTTCGTCATCCATCCCTGATCTGTCTGGATCCCTCCTAGCTCAGTCCATTTCTTGATTTCGTCTGGAGTAGCATGTGTCTGAATATCGATTACATCTAGTGTGGGATCCCTAACTGTCATACAATGTGTCGGTACTATTGTCTTTGTCACATCAGTTGTCTGGGTGTGAGTCAATGCGGTATGTTTTGCTGTTTGGTCTGCCAGGTCATTACCCTGGGAAATAGAGTCAGTAACTTTAGTATGCGCTTTACACTTCATGATGGATATGCCTGAAGGCAGATGTATTGCTTCTAACAGTGCTTGAATGAGCGGACCGTGTTGGATCTTGGCACCGTGAGAGGTCAAGAAACCTCGTTCTTGCCATAACATTCCGAAGTCGTGTACAACTCCGAAAGCATAACGTGAATCTGTGTATATGTTAACATTTCTGTTCTTGGCTAGTATACAGGCTCGAGTCAGAGCGATAAGCTCTGCGGCTTGAGCGGACAGTGTATCAATACGGTGTGTTTCTTTGACTTCAGTTTCGGTGGTCACTGCATATGCGGCCACCAATTCTCCTGTGCTTGTTCTCATGCATGAACCGTCCACGTAAAGTGTCAGGTCGGGATTTGTCAGTGCAACATCTGTTAAGTCTCGTCGGGGCTTTGTTACTGCATTAATGATTTCTATACAATCATGCGGGGCTGAATCTGTCATAACCGAGGGTAACAATGTGGCAGGATTTAGAATGTTACAGCGTCTGATTTCTATGTGTGGCTGGAATAGTGTCAGTTCATAACCTGTCAGTCGTGCTATAGTCAGGTGTTGAGTCTGTGTTCGGTTTAGAAGGACTTCTACAGAATGGGGAACTTGTACTGTCAACTGGTGTCCTAATACTATTGAATCGCTTTGTCTGATTGCTAGGGCTGTCGCTGCAACTGATTTTAGGCACGCAGGCAGGGCCTGGGCCACTGGATCCAATGTACTTGAAAAATAAGCGCAAGGCTTATGTGAACCTGCTTGATCTTGTGTGAGGACAGACAACGCTGTACCATCACGTTCTGTAACAAAAAGTTTAAAAGGTTTGCTGTAACATGGTGTCGCTAAAACTGGTGCTTGGCATAAAGCTTTCTTTAATTCCTCAAAAGCCTGTGTATGTTCCTGAGTCCAAGGGAGGACAGTCGAAGTCGCTGCCTCCTGTGTCGTCAACTGTATCAGTGGTTTAGCTAGAAATGCATACTGAGGAATCCATTGTCTACAGTACGAGGTGAGGCCTATAAAGGCCCGCACTTCCTTTTGTGTCTTGGGTTGTGGTAACTGTACGATTAACTGAATGCGATCAGGTGTGAGCTGTCTCCCCCACTTGTTCAGCAAGTGCCCAAGGTACACTACTTGCTGAACACAGAATTGCAGCTTCGAAGGAGACACCTTGTGTCCCTTGTCAGCCAGAAAGTGTAAAACTGTCAGCGATGCTTGTTCACATTCGGGTTCACTTCGTGCGGTGATCAGCAGATCATCGACGTACTGGAGTAAGGCAGTGTTAACTGGCATTTGGATACAGTCAAGTTGTCTTTTCAGTGCTTGGCTATAGATGCTGGTGCTTTCTGTGAATCCTTGAGGTGCGCGTGAAAATTTGAAGCTTCGGCCATTTAAACTGAACCCGAAGAGATATTGGCTCTCTGGATCAATGGGTACACTGAAGAAGGCGTTCTTGAGGTCAATTACAGTAAAGAACGTCGCTTCTGAATCAATAGCAGTCAATAAGGATGAGATGTCGGGAACCACAGGATACTGTGGTACAATGCATTTGTTCAGTTCTCGTAAATCAATCACCAGCCGATATACTGGCGGTGCATTGGGATCAGTACGTTTAAGAATCGGAATGATAGGGGAATTACAGATATTGGAGTCGGTCTCTACGACCACACCTTGGGTAATGAGCTCTTCAATTATTTCCAGTAAAGTCACTACAGCATCAGGTGGTAACTTGTATTGTCTGATTCGGGGTAAAACAACTCCTTGTTTGAGTGTGACACGGTATGGTGTAATGTGCATATAACCTACATCGGTTGGGCCTTGTGCCCACAGGTGTTTCGGTACATTTTTCAATCTGACGTCAAACTCTCGTAATACATAGTGACCCTTAAAGTCACGTAGGAAAAGTCTAACTCCCTCCGGAGAACAACATATCACTGCTCCTAGAGCCTTCAGTGTCTTGATACCTAATAAGTTTTCTGGACATGACTTCGTGAGTAACAGGTCTGTAACACGTGATAATGGACCTACTGCTAGGGAAACGGGTTCTGATACTTCATTTACAATAGGCTGTCCTGAAAAACCAAGGGAAACATTCTGTGAGCCTGAGAGGGGTGCCCCTGGAACTTCGTCGTGACTGATTGTGGTGCGACTTGCCCCTGTGTCAATTAGAAACTTTCTGTCTTTTCCTAATACTTGACTATGTACATAAGGACCCTCTTGATCTACAGGAATCTCAATCAGAGGCAAGCCAACCTCCCTCTCTAGGCTATTTCATGTGTATCGCTGATAATCGGGATAATCAGATTGGGCATACTGGTACATCTGCTGCGAAACTTGCTGGGTCGCGGCAATGGGCTGTGGCTGTGATACCGCTACGGTCTGTGCTGCATGTGGGGAAGCATGCATAGGCTGTATATTCTGCGAAGTCTGTTGCTGGACCTGGTCTTGTCTAGGCTGACGCGGTCTTTCTTTAGTTTTACCTGTTGCTATATTGTGTTTCAGGACTGGACATTCGTTTACGTAGTGGCCTGGCTGTTTGCAATAGTTGCATGTCCCTTTAACAGGAGCTGCTGAATTACTTGTCTGGGTCACACCCTTTTTCTGACCGTCAGCTGGGACTGACTGGGCAACTAGCATTTTCATTTTCGTGTCTTTCATACGTCTATGTTCATGTTCTTGCTCTTCTCTAATTCTGTTCTGGTGATATTGTAACATTTGTAACATCTGAGATGGCATATTTGCTTGCCATGTACTTTCGACTTTATATACACGATTCTTAACCTGTGTCAGGGAATTCTCGACTAATTTGCTTACAAAAAGGTGTGGGTATGACTCGCTGCTTGGTTTCAGGCCACTATTAATAATAAAACATTTCTCAAATCTTGAATAAAAATCACTAGTGTCTTCATCGTGTTTCTGTTTACAGGCTGAGATCGCGTCCCAGTCTTCCTTTTTAGTTGTCAGTAATCTTGGCAGAACCTGTACTATTAAACCTGGTAATGCTTTAGCTTTGTCCCCAAGGCCTAGCCCTGGAGTACGACCATTTTCCTCGGCTTCTATTTCAGTCCAAATAATCTTTTTGTCTCCCACCTCCCATTCTTTTTCCTTTAGTTTCTCGTAAATACCCGTGGGCAGCAGTACTTTTAACAATTTCATAATATCCGTATACGTGTACTCTCCCATGAGTAACATGTCCTTAAGTTCTTGGTGAAAACCTGCAGGGTCTTTATCGTGACAGGGCACTAGTTTCTTCATTTCTAATAATTCCAACTTTGTTAAAGGTGTGTACACAAACACACGTCGTAGGGTATTATCGGCATTCATAACTGGGTGTACTTCTCGTAAAGGATTCTGCCTGTCAAAATGAAACATTTCTTTTCTTTCTGGGGGCGGAGCTGGAACGTATTGTGGGCCTAAGAAAGCGTTATATCTGTGCCGTTGTTCTAGAATTATTTGAATTAACTTGGTACTTAGGCCTCTCCATCTATTCATAAGCAGTGCTTCTAATGTATCAGGTAAAGGACCTGGATCAGAATGTTGATGTCTGTATAACGTGATGAGATGCTGAATCATGTACATACCAGCTAATTTCTGCTCGTCTGGGGAAAGGTTAAAAAATGTCTGTGCTACTGTATCATCATTATATGTGCTAGGATTGTCAGCCCATAGTACTGCTGACCGGGCTAGTTCTTGTTCATCCATAGAATTGAGTACATGGTACCCCATTCGTTCTTGAAGAATTTTATCGGTAGCCTGAAACAGATATTCGGGAGAACTCGTTTTCGAGATGCCAGAGAGAAAAACTCTCTTGCTTTCTGGGCGAATGCCTTTCTTAAGGTAATTTCCCTTACCTACATATGCTATTATTCCTTTAGCCGAGTCTTGTTCCTCTGGTTCGTCCTCCTCGGAGGAGTTATTCCTGTCACTATCTCTTTCCTTTTCTTGTTCCTTTCTTTTGTGTATTTCTATTACTTCTTTCCTGATCTTTTTATACATACTTGCTATACAATTCTGTTTATCGTGTTTTCCATCGGCTATATTCTGACCCCATTTGTTTAGTGCATCCATCTCGTCCTGGTCTACCCCAGGCCTGTCTCGTTCTCTTATTAAACAGTTTATGAAGAAGCGTAATATACAACCTTGAGTGTCAACTTTCTGGTGAGCCAGGGCCTCTTTAATACTTTCAGGATCTTCCCCAGTCTGGATAAAATGGTATATTCTATCTAGGTATTCAGTCATTCCTGGGAATAACACTAAGTAATCTGTAACTTTTCGTAAGCGTAGAGATGCTAACAACATCCTGTCGTCTTTACCGGGTACTGGATCGTATCTGCAAATTGGAAGGGGTTCCTTAAGCATGTCGAAACTTGGTGTTCGGGGTGTACGTTGCTTTAATATGTCCCTAAGGTTTAACCTATGTGTTTGTGGCGGGGTCTGGTGACCTCCTGTCGCACCTCCTGAGGCGGAGGCTTGAGCATGACTTGTCTGTGGAGTCTGTGTAAGTAACTGAACTGGTGTTTTACCGGGATCAGGCCCAAACGGATTCAGTGTATTCATCTTAGGTGTAGGAAGTGGTGGAGGAACAGGTGGAACAGGATTTCGGGCAGGTGAACTCTGTTGCGGTACGGGCTGGGCATTGTCTCGGGGTGGGTTGCCACCACCGTCACCGTCAGTAGGCGGTACATTAGTACGTGAATTGGTGTAAGCGGGAGCTACATCGTCTAGATAGGAGGCAAGGAATATGTCTTTTGTGGTCCTGTGGCTTACTTTAGTCGGAACCAATGGTGGCGGCAGATCATTCGGTATTTCTGGAGTGGCCTTTGGCGAACCCTCGGTCACTAAATACATGCCATTGGCAAGAGTGTTTCGCATGCGGTCTACTTGTTCTGCTTTTACTCGGATACCTTCAATAACTAATTCGTTCTCTCGGACTTCATCTGACTCTTCTCTATGTTTCTCAGCTTTTCGGAGTGCTTTTTCTGTACGTTTATGTGATTCTTTACGCCACAATTCTATGGCATCTTTCTGGGACTGTCTGGCTTTCTTTTTCCATAGCGCTTCCTCTACTCTCATGATGCACTCGGCATCCCATGTTCCTGTAGCAGGCCACCTGTGTCTCTCTTCTAGGTGCTTGGTATAATCGGCCCATAAATCTAGATACAGTATGGCATCTATGCCATGCTTATGGTACATAAAATTTCCAGGAGTATCCCTAGGGGGAATAGGAATTTCTTCCTCTAGTATCCCTTTCCTAGTTCCTATCTGTCTTAATTTATTGAAAAACGGCATCTTGTTACGTAGTGCTGGTCACTCGATACTTGTTACTTACTCTGAACACAGCGAGTTACACAAAAACACAGTAATGTACGTCAAACAGTCACTCATACCACGACATTTATCACATGAAACATTTGAACACATATGAACTACCCTTGAGTTTCAGGAAAACGAGAACAAAAATTGAAAACTTGAATACTTTATGAACTGCTAAACAGCACAGATACACTGTCTAAAACAGTGCAGACCGTGTTTGTGTACCCAAACCCGTCTTTACCGGATACACAATAATGCACCCGTCTAGATGCGTCCCCAGCAACGGTACTCACCGGGAAGCACGGAACAGAAGGCCTCGGAAAACTCGACTGGACTGGACCGGACTGGACTCGACTCGACTCGATACGTGGATACTTCGGAACTGGTGGGCCTCTTGACACCTCGGACCTTGCTTCTTTCGGCTAGGCTCTGGTCGGGATCCTCCGCACTCCTCACCGCCTCGTCTGGGTGCTGATCGCAGTCTCCGTCACCTCCGTAGGCCTGAGGGAGATACAGGAAATCCTGCGGGTACGCGTAAGTGTCCGTCTCCACTGTGGCAGGGGGCCAAGGCTGCAACGCACCAACCGGCGCATGGGGTGGGGGAGGGGTCCCTGTTCGGGCGCCAGATTAATGTGGTAAATATTTAATTACCGTCCTAATTTCTATGCAGGTAAGTACTTAGAATAAAATAACTCAATCGGAAAGAAAGACGCAGAGTCCGTGGTGTTAGAGTTCTTAGGGGTTTTATTCCTTCAAAAGGAATGGTTCTAGAACTGGATATCGGATTCCTGACACCACTGGGGTTCAGGAAGGGATAGAGCATACTTTATTGACAATACACAACTTTTATACTTAATGCACATAATGAAAATCAATGCAGAAGGCGTAACAGCTGAGAGAAACAAGATAAGAACACACACGTGTTAGCAATACGTAATCAGAAGGCGTGAACTAGGGCGTGTACAGAGGTGTGTGCTAGAAGACGTCATATGAAAGTGTCACAAGTGGGTGGGTACATAGCAGAATCTTGCAATGTCAGCAGAAATCTGAAGTCGGGATGCGCGCGCAGCTGCATGACGTGTGATTGACGTAAAGCTGGAGGGTGCAGGGGACTTGACATTTACACTAGAGGAAAGAGACAGAAGTCTGGCATGTCAGATCAACTCGTACCTATATCATATCTGATATCTGATGTTTGGGAACCATATTATCTAGAAGGAAAGGTCTCTTGGGCAGAGGCTATCCTATACTGACTATGAATGCGTGCATATGTGCCTACGTGTCTGTGTGTAGAGCGAGGGGGTCATGGGCCTACCATGGTAACGGGAGCTATGAATTACTTGCATGGAGACAGAGAGGCCGGGCCCTTTGCTCTGCAGCGGGGGATTGTTTATCTATTCTGCTGGACTGGAATGTGTTTTCGGGAAGCTGAGCTTGGCTATACTGATAGCATGAAGGTAAAATACTGTCTTTGGCAGGCAGGCAGGCCGAGCCAGGCTCCGCTCGCCTCGCAGGGAGTAGGACAGAGTTCACAGGTGGGGGCATCCCACGTTGCAGTTTCAGGAGGCAGAGATGCTTTTGAAAAGAGGCTTGATGACAGAAAACAGGGCTTAACTCGCACAGAGCCAGGAATACGTGAAAGTGCACCATACAAAGACGGTGGCAAGGCATATTTAGGAACGGAATATCTGACCCATTCAGGGTGGATCTGAAAGAGGACATGTTAACGTTGGACGCAAATGTATTTGCGTCTTCATAGCTGGCACAGGAGGGAAGTTACATGCACTTTAAACTCGTACATGGAGACGGTGGGGTACACGTTAGGGAACATTTCTTGACCGTAAAATTTATATTTCCTCAGTGTGCTGCACAACTACTTCACACATAGCCTCCGGGGTGCCTACCTGCCTCTCACCAAGCTACTGTGTCGAAGTCGGTGGTCCCTGGGACCTCCGGGTCTAACACTCTGCCAGCACCAAGAAAAACCTAGCAAACCTTTATAATTTTTAACACTAGACACCCAGGGGAATACAGGATAGACTGACTTGTCTGGATCTTATAAGGTTCTGTTACCCAGAATCCCTTGCAAACCTCAATCTTGGTTAAAAACACATTTTCCTCATATTTCTTTGATGGAAAGTTTTGGAATCTGCGTGGATCCACAAAATCCACCCACCCCACATTCCCCAAAGTCTTCCAATAAAATTGGTACCTCACTTGTGTGGGTAGGTCTATTGCCCATGACAGGAAACGGCACAAAGTGCAATATGGATAAACCAAATTTTTTTCAGTGAAAACTGACCCTTTTTTCAAAGTGCCTAGCTGTAGGGAGACCTAGCAAACCTATACATTTTAGAACCCAGGGGAATACAGGATGGGGTGACTTGTCTGGCTCTCACCAGGTTCTATTAGCCAGAATCAATTGCAAACCTCAAACGTTGTAAAAAAAAAACATTTTCCTCACATTTCTGTGATGGAAAGTACTGGAATTTGCATGGATCCACAAAATACCACCCACTCCCCAAAGTCTTCCGATACAAATGATGCATAACTTGTGTGGGTGGGTCTAGTGACCCTAACAGGAAATGGCCCAAAACGCAACATGGACACACCACATTTTTACAGTGAAAACTGACCCTTTTCTCATAATGCGACATGGACACACCACATTTTTATAGTGAAAACTGACCCTTTTTTCAAAGTGCCTATCTGTGGATTTTGAACCCTAGCTCTGCCCGCACTGAGGGAAACCTACCAAACATATACAATTTTAAAAGCTAGACACCCAGGAGACCCCAGTATGGGGTGACTTGTCTGGCTCTTATCAGGTTCTTTTACCCAGAATCCCTTTGCATATCTCAAACTTTGTCAAAAAAACACATTTTACTCACATTGCTGTGATACAAAGTACTGGAATCTGCATGGATCCACAAAACTACAACCACCCACATTTCCAAAAGTCTTCTGATGACATTGGTACATCACTTGTGTGGGTAGGTCTAGTGCCCGCGACAGGAAATGGCCCAATACACAATGTGGACACACTACATTTTTATTGTGAAAACTGACCCTTTTGTTACAAAGTGCCTAGCTGTGGATTTTGAACCCTAGCTCTGGGGTACCTAGGGAAACCTATCAAGCCTATATATTTTTGAAAACTAGACATGCAGGTGAATCCAGGATGATGTGACTTTTTTGGCTCTCACCAAGTTCTGATAGCCAGAATAACTTGCAAACCTCAAACTTTGTGAAAAAAAACACATTTTCCTCACATTTCTGTGATGAAAAATTCTGGAATCTGCTTGGATCCACACAATTCCACCCTCTAGTCTAGTGACAGGAAACGGCCAGAAACCCAGGTGACCCCCTTATAAAACCTAGTTGTTTTGTGATAGGTAATTTTGATGCCTCTTCAATACGTTTTGGGCCCTTGCCTGTTGCGGGTACTTGGCCCACCCACACGAGTGAGGTACCATTTTTATCAGGAGACCTGGCAGAATGCTGGGTGATTTATTTATTTTATTTATTAATTTTTACCATTTGTAAAGCGCACTGTTACCGCACGGTGTCCTGGCGCTGAAATGATATGATATCTCCCCTCAGATGATCATCAGTTTCTAGAGGTCAAAGAGCCATGTTTTAATGTTTTTCCTGAAGGCCATCAGATTAGTACTTTGTTTCAAAGCCAATGGCAGTGTGTTCCAGACGGTGGAGGCTCCTGAGATAAAGCTACGGCCTCCCCACTGTGCTTTCCTGATCCGAGGAGTCTTAACCAGCCCTTGGTTGGCCGACCTTAACTGTCTGGCTGGCGTATACAGTTGGAAGTGTTGTTGGAGAAAGGAGGGACCTAATCCATTAACTGCCATGTATACCATGCATAATGATTTAAACATTATCTGCTTGCGTACCGGGAGCCAATGCAATTTTCTCAATTCATGTGCCACCGGTGCAAACTTAGGCAAGCCCGTAATTAGTCGAGCGGCCGCGTTTTGCAGAGTCTGTAGTTTGTTGAGCAATCCCTGCTGGGCTTGTAGGAGGAGACTATTGCAGTAATCAAGGCGGGACAGCACTAGTGCTGTCACCACCATATTCCTGCTACTGTCTGAAAGGAAAGGGAGAATTTTCCTAAGAGTTTTCATAATCCACTAGATGGAGGAGGTTAGTGCACAGACTTGGGGTTTAAACGATAGTTGACTATCAACAAAAACTCCCAAGTTCTTTACCTTAGTTGCCGGGGTAGGTGGGGTTCCCATATCGTGGGGCCACCACCTAGGGCTCCAGAAACTGACATCAGCTCCGAAGAGAAGAACCGCGGTTTTAGAGGAGTTCAGTTTAAGGCAGTTCCCTGCCATCCATGAGCTCACCGCTGTCATGCAGTCCTGGAACCTAGCCGCTGTTCCTTCTTCTCTCCCCGGCAGCAGAGATACCACAATCTGTGTATCATCTGCATAAGATGTTAATTCAAATCCAAATGACCGAATCACCAGGGCGAGGGAAGAGACATAAATGTTAAATAGGGTGGGGCTAAGGGAGGATCCCTGTGGGACCCCCCCTGGGAGTTTGAAAGGTCTAGATTCAAACTCTCCCATGGCCACCACCTGGACCCTATCGGTAAGAAAGGATATGCTCAGGGCTGGCCCCTGAATTCCGCAGCCTTCTAAACGATCCACCAAGCTACTATGGATGACCGTGTCGATGGCCGCGGAAAGATCGAGGAGTACTAAAGCTGCTCGTCCTCCTACACCCAGTGCCTTCCTAATCTCCTCCGTAGACCTAATCAGGGCAGTCTCGGTACTGTGGCCTTCCCTAAATCCATGTTGGGCCATATCCAGGCACTGAGAGGACCTGAGAAAGGCACAAAGCTGTGCATTCATGACTTTCTCAATCAGTTTCGCTGGCAGTGGTAGCCTAGCTATGGGCCAGAAGCTATTGGGAACTGAAATGTCGAGCGTCGGTTTTTTAAGCTCGTTGGATATTCTCCAAAGTCAAGCATCTGATTAAAGAGATCTGCAAGGGTCCGTGATATGGGGATGGCTACCAACTGTGCCACTGCGGCTGGACAAGGGTCTTGAGGCGACCCAGATTTAGTTGCCTGGAGCAGTGATGGGAAATGTATGTCAGCCCGGTGATCTCACAAGTTTCACACACAGAAATTTGAGAAAAAAGTGAGCTTTTTCAGCTAAATTCAAGGTTTGCAGGGAATTCTGGGTATGAAAACGTTGGGGGGTCCACACAAGCAATACTTCCCTGGATTCCCAGGGGTGTCTAGTTTTCATAAACGTGTGAGTTTTGTAGGTTTCCCTAGATGCCAGCTGAGCCCGGGCAAAAAACCCAGGTGACCCCCCTTGTAAATCCAGGTTGTTTTGTGCTAGGTAATTTTGATGTCTCCTCAATACTTTTGAACTTTGCCTGTTATCGGTTCTTGGCCCACCCACGCAAGTGAGGTACCATTTTTATCAAGAGACCTGGGGGAATGCTGAATGGTAGGAAAATTGAGGTTTTTCTAATACTAGAATATTATGACACAGTAATGCAAGAAAAATGCATGACTGTAGTCACATTTTGAGGTTTGCATGGCATGGTGAGTGAATAAAAACATGTTGGGATCCATGAGAGGCGCACCACCCAGCACTTCCTTATTTTTCTGGTTTACAGAGATATCTAAAGTTGGCAAATGTTTCCTAGAGACAGACTACACCTTAGCACAGAAAGACAGATGACACCAATGTGACTGCCTATCTATCTGTTCCTCAAGTACACACAGATACTGGTTGGATTTGGCATGAAGTGAGTGAAAGGTTTAAAATGTATATTTTATTAACAAGAGATTTCACAAAAAGGAAATGTACTGTTAATAATTAAAAGGTTAAAAACATGAACCAATAACTCAGAGATCGTGCGTTATAAAGCTACGACAAGGCACCAACCTCTTTAAAGGCCATTCACACACCTTTCATACTTGACACACACTTTCACACCACCAGCTGCGGCCGCAGCACATTACAACACTCACATCAACAGACAATGTGGAGACAATGTACAGCCTGGCCGAGAAAGACGGAAAAGACAAATATTACTTCAAAATAAACAATTTCTTAAGTACACACACATACTTGTTGAATTTGGAACAAGGGTGAGTGAAGGTTCAGAGTGTAAAATTATATTAACAAGAGAGTTCCCAAAAAGGATATGCACTGTTAACAATTAGAAGGTAAATATCCTGAACCATTGACCGCAGCTAGGCATCAACCTCTTTGTAGGCCATTCACACACCTTTCATATGTGACACACAAGACCATGCACACCGCCAGCTGCGGACCCAGCACATTACAACATTCACATCAACAGGCAGCACCTTTGTAGGGCCCATCACTTTTATACACCCACATGACTGACACAGCAATAACACTGGCTGGTGGCTGACATAGTGTGTGCAGTGGCGTTTGACTAGCAGAGTGTGTAATGACCAGCAGCAAGTCACTACTCACACACTGCCAGTCAAATGCCAAACAACAGATACCACCAGCAAAGCCCCAGCCCACACACACTGCCAGCCCACACACACTGAACGCCAAGCGCCAGCCCATGCATACAAACAGCCAATCACCAGTCCACACACAGTGTCAGCCAAGCGCTAGTCCACGCACACCGCCAGCCAAGCATCAGCCCACACACACATCATCACATTTATTTTTGAACAAGAAAGAAAACACAAACCAATTGGAACTAGATATAAAACTATAACTACAAACACAACATTGGCAACATAAGACATCATTCTAATCCCATCCACGAAACTGAACAACTATATAAAACCATACAGACCAGACAGTACACTATTAGACTCACGGTTGCTCCTGAAAATTCTTTTGAGTGTGATACAATCTGAAACATGTGGGCACACACAGCCCAGTATTAAAAGGACAATCAGCACAGTGCATACAACTCCCTTCTGCTTACCTCTCCGCAAACAGATTCTACATCTCTTACAGAGATTGTTTTTCTTGGGCGTGGGAGAAATGAAGTCAGGAAAGTGGCAATCTTTTAATCTAGCCACATCCTCTACCACTCCAGCTCTAGGAACACTTGCCTGTTCCATTAAATCAAGGCTGCTCATCACAGACTCCTGAAACTGAACACAACTCATTTTTGACGCAGGAGAACAATATGAAGCCAGGGATGGCTTCCTTATCAAGCCCATCAAAAAATAAAACCCAAAAACTTCTTCATCTTATCCAGATTTGTGGGGCTCCACTGGGTAGCTCTAGAGTGGGACCTACGTCTTGCACTGTTGTCCCTCAAAAACTGTTCAGCATACAAATTAGTCTGCTCAACAATCTAAGCCAAAAATACATCATCCATAAACAACTAAAAAATCTATATAGGCAAAAAAGATTCACAATCCACTCTACATCCTGCATCACCACTAGAGGCAAGCAACACCGGCTGCACCATGTTTGGATCAACCCAGAGTGCAGCACTTCCTTGCAGCCCCAGGCTGCAACCCTGAAGCCTCTTGCTGCACCATTGAAACGCCAGTGTCCTCATATAAAACAGGCTCTAAATCTACACTGAAAGTAGCTCCATCTGCACTGAGAGTAGCTTCATCATCAAATGATTTCTTGTGGACGGGAAACTCACTCGCAGTATCTTGCACTCCCTCCTCACCCTAAGGTGGTGGTCAGTCTCATAATCATGGTCAGAGGAAGATTCAAAAAGCATACCAACCACCTACTGAGCAATAATTCTACGGCTAGCCATAATCCATACTAATAAAGGTAACTTGTTCAACTTTATCACAAAGACCTATATACTCCAAAACTATACCACTCACCAGAAACAACTAGACTAACCACCACCTACTCTGCACAGCCACAGTAAGGATTAATAATATCCCAATAAAAATATATTACACATGAGAAAACGTAAAACACATTGCAAGAATTTCATGCTCAAAACACTAACTGAATATACTGCCATTATGACACCACTTACAAAAAATGAATTCATGTATGACAATAATACTCATTTGGAGTAAACACAACAAAAACATTTTTCTTACCAAATAAAATGAACTACGCAAAATTGCAGAACAACCACCACTGAAAACGCAAGCAGGAATCAAAAGCTTCGCACTTGAATAAAAAGGAAAAATAAAACATTACAACCACATATGCAAATAATGCACCAGTCGACACACAATCCAACAGTCAAACTAAGGGGTAGGTGGGCCTAAGGGGGGCATAAACAGCCAAAATATTCACCCCTTTAAAAGTGGAGCAACTCTTGCCCAAGAGACCACTCCCCAACACCAACATTTAAAAAACCCTGGTGTCTAGTGGCTTTTGCCCCCCTTGGGTCAGATGGGCCTAAAAACATATGGCTGATCTGCCCCCAACGAGGACGAAAATAGTGTTGTAATTATCTTGTAAGATTTATCTCTAACATGGAGTGTGGAGCACTGTGCCTAGTGCGTTCCACATTCCACGTAGTTGTGCTTGGTTCTACACTCTGGCAATTGAAGACTGACTGGCCAAGGAAGAGCCACAAACTTTCCACTCAGGACATATGAGTTAAATAAACAAATATAAGTTAACTATAAACCTGCTTCCTGTCTTCAAAAAATCCATCCTGCAACAAATAGCCAAAATAATCCCCCAATAAAGGGGAGTGACCCTTGCCCAAGGGGCCGCTCCCCAACAAAATAAAAATAAAAACCTAGTGTGTATCGGCCTCTGGGCCTGACAACATATGGCGGATCTGCCCCCAAAGGAGGCAGAAACAGCCACAAAAATACCCCCATAAAAGGGAGCAACCCTTGCCCAAGGGGCCACTCCCCAACAAGATTTTTTTTTAAAACCTGGTGTCTTGTGGCTTCTGCCCCCCCCCCCCCCCCCCCTTGGGGACAGATGAGCCTGAAAACATATGGCCGATCTGCCCACCACGGGGGAAAAACAGCCATAAGAATAACCGCATAAAGGGGAGTGACCCTTGCACAAGGGGCTGCTTCCCTATATCCACCAGCAAAAAAAACGAAATTCCTGGTGGCCCAGTGGGCGACACAAAATGTAAAAAAAATCTACTGGTCTGAAAAAGCCAAAATAATGCTCCCTAAAGGAAAGCTATCCTTGCCGAAGGAAATGCTCCCTGCAAACATATGTAGGCATACTTTTTTTAAATGGTTGGATCTGCCCCCCGGGGGAGCCGAAACAGACAAAATAATCCACCCCAAAGGTGAGCAACCCTTTCCCAAAGAGCTACACAAAAATATCCCTAGTGGTTTAGTGAGGCAGAATCTTTTTTAAATAAGGACCCATTTGTCCTCTAGGGGGGCAGAAACAGCCAAAAACATTGTGCTCCAAATGGGAGAGACCCTTGCCTAAGGGGCAGCTCCCCTCAAACAGTTAATCACTTTCACACAAAAAGAAGAAATCCCTGGTGTCTAGTGGGCATTCCTGCTGCACGATCACGCGATCGTGCAGTGGGAATGCTCAAAAGAGGCATCAGAGGAAAGGAAAACCCTTTCCCCCATGCCTCTTTGGTTTAGATCCCCCTCCCCGAGGAGAAACTCACCTCCTCTCTTGCCGACGCGCTGGAAGCAAATAGCCACCAGCATGTCTGGTTTCATCTAATGACGTTAGCGTGCAGGGCGTGCTGATGTCATTAGATGATGTGAAGGGGGAATGGGGGCTGTGGAGGGTGTTCAGCTGCCTTCCCTGGTGGGTGCTGCATTAAGGGTGGCCCACAGGGGGAGCACCAGTGCTTACCCTGTGGGTGAGTGCTAGGACAGCTGGGATCTGTCCGACGCACAAGCCCACAGTGACATTGGATGGTTCCAAGTCGTCCGACGCATGGAAAGGGTTAATGCTACATTATAAATATTGTACCTTTTCACGCAGTTTTTTTCATTAAAGGGCCATTCAATGGGTGCTGCTGTGTGCATTCCACCATAACACCCATTGCTTTTTGACGCTGCCCCAGATTTACAAGGATCTGTGAATCTGAGGCTGCACCAAAACTAACACCACTGAAAGCCAGGTGTTAAAATAGAGCAAAAGTCTAAATACTTTTTACCCCTTATTGTTCGCTCTTTCTATGTGTGCTGCAAGCCCCTTGCGCCACTGATGTGTCACTTTTCCCTTATTAAAAGTGATGCACCAGTGGCTTAAGGGGCTTGTAAATAAACCCCATAGTAGGATCAAATCGCCTTTAATGACATAAACAATCATCTGAGCAATGGAGGCACCCTTGTACCCTTGTACCATGGCGCAAGGGTGTCTGCGTTGGCCCTTTGCAGCTTTTTTAGCACCAGCCCAAAGGAATACACAGGGATGCAGAATATTCTTGTGAATAAGGCACATCCCTGCATTTGTAAATGATGCAGTGTGGTGCTACTAAATTGATTGCAGCACTGTGCTGCATAATTTCTTTGTAAATATGCCTCACTGTTTCTTTCTGACTGGAGCAGCTTTGACAATTGTATAAATTTGAATAGATCCAGTGATTCAGTATCTCGGATATTGATAAGTATACTTCACAGACCTTCTGTCGTCTCTTCTGCCCTCCTTAGAAATATCCCATAGTACAGCATTCTGACTTATGTTGACCCTCACTGAATTACTACTGAAGGCAGAGGATCCCCAGCTAAGGGATTTCTAAGACTTGAACCTCAAAACAAAACACAAACATGCAGAAATACGCATAAACCAAATAAACAAATTGTGAACTATTTTAATAAACTCACAAACAAAAAGCACAAAAATCGAAATATTAATTGTAATGGGAATGTTGGAGCTTTTCAAAATGTAGTTTTAGTTCTAAAAGACAAAGAAATATGCTAGACTCTGGTATATCACTTAGTTTCTTTGTTCGTAATGCATGCACTCTCCTTCAGCGCCTACCAGTACTTTAGTTGAGGCAATCAATCGTCCATTCTAATTTCTGTTTGCCGTATGTGTGTTGCTCCCATGATTCAAGATAAAGATACCAACTTAGGGGTTTATTTACAAGCCCTTTGCGCTGCTGGTGCCTAATTGTTTATGATGCTCCGGCAGCACAGAATTTAGACCCATATTGATGAGGCCATGCAATGCCGCTCTGCATGGCTTTACGTGGCCTCGTAGATATGGTGTAAGGTAGCGCAGTACTAGTCAGTGCATTGCCTGACACTGCGTCAAGAAAGGCATTCCATGGGAGTTGCAGTGAGTGTTGGGTGTTCCCAGATTTAAAATCTGTAAACCTGGGAATGCATCAAAAGTGGCAGGGCAGGCTTAACGATGAGAAATATTTTCATTTGTCCAAACCTGGGAATGCATCAAAAGTGGCAGGGCAGGCTTAACGATGAGAAATATTTTCATTTCTCCTTCTTTTTTCCTCTTTCTATGTGTGCTGCATTCTGCATTATCCATGTATGGTTTTTGTGGTGGAATATGTCCTTCCTTGCACAAAAAAATCCTGTCAACAATGAAGACACATTTGCACAATTGTGAAAGGGTGCCTGTGTTGACGCTAGGCACCATACTGTGAGCCTATGCTGGCTGAAAGGAAATGAATGCACCATATCTCATGAATACAGTGCATGGATCCCCTTTTGATTTGGCATACTGAAGCACAGCAAAAACACTTGCAGTACTGTCCTACGACAAATCATTGTAAATGAGGCCCTTCATTTTTTAGCTTCCAGTTTCAAATTCTTTCACATTTACAGAGCTTTTTAAAATGTTCAATTTTAAATCTTGTTTTTATGTCTATATACTTGACTAATTAGCTAATATTATTACACTACCTAAACAGTTGTGGACTCACTGTGTAGGCATCATGAATCCCCAAGGGTCCGTGGAGCTCAGGTTAAGAACTGCTGCCATAGCGTATTGTACACTGTAGCTGCTTCTTTTGCTTTCTGACCTGGGGCTGTGGGGCTGTATAATGAACAGCAGTATTGGTGCAGAGTCAAGTTTTTCTGTGTTTTAGGTGGCTAAAGTTCATAAATATAATTCTAAGGGGCATATTTACAAAAAAGTGGCAAAGCATGTCGTTAAGTCAAGAAAGCTAACAACACGCTTTGTCACTTTAGAAATGCAGGGCAACACAATATTTACTAGAAAATGGTGCAGCCCTCCATTTCCAGCTGCGCTGGCACTAACTTTAGCTGCCTAGCACCATAGTGCAAGGGTACTGTGTTGAGGGAAAGATTGTTTATGTGCAGGAAGGTCCCCCTCCAGGACCAGCATATCTGAACCACTGCCTCTCATTCCACGTACCCAACACATACCGCTCCTTCCAACCGGCCCTGGCCACAGTCCCACAGATACACAAGACAAGAACCGGAGGAAGATTCTTCTCCTACCTTGCCCGCCAAGACCTGGAATACCCTGCCTCTTCACCTCAGGCAATCTCCGTTGCTGATCCATTTCAGAAAGGATATCAAGACCTGGCTCTACGGCGTGCAGATAGATCAGCAGCCCCCCCCCACTCAGTGCTGTGAGACTCTCGCTGGTGAGTAGCCATGCTTTACAAACCCCTGGTTGGTTGATTGATTGATTGATTGAAAGCCCTAATATATAGTGTTTCAAGGGTGTCCAATATATGTTCTGTATAAACCATTGTCTCATTTGACATGAGGTTGATGTAGTTTTGCCTTTAAAGGGAGTATTCCAAGGAGCCTACTGACAAGGAGCTTACACTTTCAATGCTCCAAAAAATGTGATGCATTGGCGGCGCAATCACTGCTCCATATTTACAAGGTGATGTACCTTTGAGGATGGTGCCACTTATTGGACTCCTGTGCCAAAAAGAACCTGTGTCTATATTGCCTGTGTCACATAAGTATTACTACATGAAAGGAAGGTGATCAGATGTAATTTCCAGCACAAAACTGATGCATGGATATTCATGACATTTTAGAAAAATTACTAAGTGACAGAGTACCGGTAATGTAAAAAATCCTGTGCCTATGAACCCCACGCATAGGATATGACGCATTGACTTTGCTATATAAGGAGAAGCTGGACAGGCCAGTGTTGCAACCAGAACCACACCATGAATATAGTAATTTTTCAGCAGGGAGTCACAAGGAAATGACCACCAACATCAGCACCACCTCAACCAACCCCCTCATCATTACAAAAGCAACACGAGAGAAGGGAGCACATTTATCACTAGAGGACCACACTAATAGGACTCAAGGAGGATGAGGTATTCAGCCTTTACTGGCTGAGGAGGCCGTCCATTGTAGATATGCTGCATATGACTGCCCCAAGGCAACAGCCAACAGCTGACAGGGCTACCAACATTACTCCACTGTTGAAGCTCATGGCGGTACTACATATGCTGGGATTGGGGCCCTTCCTCAGCCATCTTTCTCCTCATTCCTTCCCTCTGCCCTGGATGTCATCATCCATATGCCACCCGCTACCTCCTCTTCCCTAAAACCCATGAACTGCAGCTAGAGACCAAACAAGGGTTTCATGCCATTGCAGGATTTTCACATGTGTATGGTGCCATGGACTGCAAACATATGCAAGTTGAACCCCCTGCAGTCACATCCTTTCTCTATCGCAACAGGAAACACAGCCACTCCATAAATGTCGAGGACATCCTAGACCATCAGGGCATGTTCACCAATGTGCTGGCAATTGCCTTGACAGTGGGCATGATGCTTACATATTCAGGCAATGCATCATCATTGACCTCCTAAAGAATGGACAATATGGGGATGGCCTACTTGTAGATAAGCAAAACTCAAATACCTAGCACATACACTCATTAGAAATGGATGGCATAATTCACATCACTGCGTCTGTTGATGCAAATAGGAACATAAGTAAGAACAGTGTGTATCACACATGCACCATCTATCATGCTACATCTGTCAAGCAAACCCACAAGTTACTAATGTCAAGACACACAAAAAAAATTAACCCCGGGCATAGTGGGCACAGCGGGGCTACGCGGAGGGCTACGGAGTTAATAACAAACTCTGTGGAGCTCTGCTACGCGACGTGCCTCCCACCCGCCCTATTAACAATTACTTTTAACATTTAAAAAATGACTTGAAGTTAAAAAAAAGCCTTAATTTAGTTGCGGGGTTCCCGGACTGCCCTCCTCCTCTTCATCACATTCTCTGTGAAAACTGCGGATGCTCGCACGCACAGTTTTTACGGAGAATACGATGAAGAGGAGGAGGGCAGCCCAGAGAAGCTGCAGCTAAGGTAAGGTGTTTTGTTATTTTCTTTAAGTCAGTTTTTTAAAAGTTAAAAGTAACTGTGACTAGGGTGGGTGGGAGGCGGGGACTGGTGAACTATGCTCCTCCACAGAGTGTGCAGAGATTTGCCTATTCTGCATTCTCCACGGAACGTGAAATAGGCCAATCTCTGCACACTCCGCAGGCGGAAAGGAGCTCTCCACCTGCGGTTAGTCACAATGGCTTCTATTTAATGGTTCAAGGGTACAGAGCAATGCTTTCCTGGGAATATGATGTGTAGTATTCATGCGTGCAAGGCAGGTGTTCCATGGGGGTGTGGAAGTGTCTACATGCCACTTCCATGGTTCATCAGGCATGTCATGTATCTCAACTCCCACATATGTGGTTTACCATAGACATACGCACATGTCAGTGTACCGCATGTCTCCTTTTCATTATTTACCTAGGGAGGACCAACTACCGAAATGTCAGATTCACAATCGGCAAGTTGACACAAGTTGTGTGAGCACACAGCAACATAGAGTGGTCATGAGCAACTCCAAATAGGTATCACAGAAAATTAGAGAATCAACATCACAGTCATGATGTAGAAGTGAAGGATGTATCAACCCATGGTCAGCATTTGCTATAACACAGAGTAATAGAAAAGAAAAGCGCCAACTTATCAAAAACTGCATAACTAACACATATTGTGAAAATAATGTTAGAAATCTGTATGACAATATAGCTATGCGCAACGCGCATGACTTGCCATGTATCAACTTGCTAAAGTATTGGCAGTTGTCTTTTCTCTTCACTTTCAGCTGATAAGGGATATTGGATCCAGCCATGGGTCATGACAGCAAATGCACACCCCCAAACTGAGCCGGAAAAGGCCTATAACCAGGCTCTGAGCAAGACCAGGAACATCGTTGAAAGAACCTTTGGATTGCTGAAGTCCAGTTTATTCTGCCTGGACATTTCAGGGGTATATTACTACACTCCCTCGCAAAATTATCTTGATGTGTGCCCCACTGCGCAATATTTGTGTGCAAACTAATGTCCCCCCGGGTCAAGGCATGAAATATGAATAACAGATCGGGGTGCCTTACAAATATTTATGTTAGTAAGAAACAAAAAATGGGATGTGTGCAAAGAACCGTTCTTTGAAATCAACATGAAAATGGATATTTTAGTACTTAGTGATGCATTTATACAGATTACAATTTACTAACTATACTTATGTTTAAATAGAGATAGGACAACAATGTGACTGTTGTGATACTAGTATGTTCGGTGCTGGGAGAAGCACATACCTACCCCTTATAGATTGCGCGTTCTACTTCTACTATTGAGAATATAGAAGCAACTCTTCACGAGACGCCCTTGATTGAGGTACATACTGCGTTCGGTGGTCTGGGGTAAGAGAGAGGATAGTTGTTCCTCCTGTTCGCACTATACTAAGCTGTATACACATTATAATTTTAAACTGATTATTCAGTGCAGCTGACCCATAGGAGGATATTGTCTGAGCCAACGTTTGGAGGATGTGGACATTACAAATGTTTGGGCTAATATTATACAATCATGTGCATTATAATGTGTTGCACTATCCGTTTTTTTTAAATTAGGCGAAAAAAATTTGCTGATATTGAGTGCGATGAATGGTATGATCAGCTTTACTATTCCGTTCCGCATTTCTACTTATACTAGAGGACGAGTAAGCTTTTTTATGTGAGGTTTTTGGACTATGGGATTTCTAACCATACTACAAGATGGCCACCGTGGTTTTGTGAATCTCTTAAGAATCTTGATATGAATAATGCATACGGATATCATGTGGTGAAAGGGTGGGACTCTAATTACACCTCAAATAGGTTTGCGGGAATCTGAGTCGGGTTGACTACGGCATTGGAGGTCGGCGGGCTATCTACGTCTTTGAGAGGTGAGCGGTGAGCATGGTAGACTTCTAGGAAGGACTGCGGTGCGTTATTTAATTAATCTCGGGTCTGGGGAGCTCCAACTTTTGTACCATGACTTGGTATTGTTTTGCTACACATATGGGGTGATATGACGCCATGGCGACTTGAACTACTGCGCTGTTTGGTCATTGCTTTTGCACTTTTTTACAGACTTATCAAGGTCTCAGGGCGGGTACGTATAGATATTGAAGAGGGACCGCCACTCAGCAATAACGTTAAACAGACTAAGTGAGCTTCACGCATGAATCTTTTTTTGGTCTTTATAATAACTAAACCTTTTGAGATGAAAATATGTACTCTCTATTTCATAGAGCGGGTGCTCATTCCCTTTCAGAACGCAGTGGAGCGGTATCCGTATAGTCTGACATGGCGTATTTACCCTTGGTAAGTGAGATAGGCGTTTGCATCATTACTTTATAACGTCAAACGGTTGGTGAATTGAGACTGTTTATAAGGGGCGTTTGTTCACCTATTGCGAACACGGGGCGAAGCATATGTCTTGAATGCTATGTTATTATCATGGTGGGATATCGTGTGTATTGGCGTTAGTATGCCATGAGAGGATTTTGTCTCAGTAGCGACTATGCAGGGTATATTGCTTTACAAGGACCTCATCTTAATTCTGTTACGGAGGTAATCACAGATATCTAATACTGAATATTATTTTCCTTGCTGTGTTTTCTCTTTTTAATACAGAACTCTCACTACTGATTATTTTACTATCTGCGGCACGGATACTTATCAAGGGACATTGTGTAGGTTGATCTGCCTTCATTATAATCTGCAACCTATGGTGAGGGATGATAAATATTTATACAATTTTTTTAAATTGAAGAGTCACACAAGTAGGGTCCATTTGATATATGATTGCGCTTTGTGTCTATCCCCAGACATGTTTATACTGCTGTCCATCAAGTGCAACGATTATTTGAAGACTCTCCACACAGATTGAACCGTGAGGAGAGGTGAGTGGAGTACTTTCTTATGGATTAGGGCTCATTAGTTACAACAGGCAATAACTGATAGGAATAATGGGATCATCACTGTAGGTCCATATGCTCATCAAGATGGAGAATATGTGTGATGATCCTTGTGCTTAAGAATTATGGAACAGGTTACTTAGTTTGTGTTGTTCCATCTGTTTATCTATAGGAATTCTGGTTAGGTGGTTTACTTCACTACCAGCACTGAGGAGCCACACTTTGGTGGACATATGTCGACTTATAAAGGCAGACCATGAACTAAATTTCCGTCTACGCATCTACATTCCTTGGTATGTTTCTTTAATATGTGGGGACAGTTGACCATCTAGATGGAATAATATGGGTAACTGCGTTGGGTTGATGGTATAAGGGGCAATGAGATGAACATTAACCACAATGACGACTGAACCCTCCCAGTACGTTTCTTGCTTACCTCTGATTCAACATTGATATTAGTATGTCTACACACATCAGATGGTACTTCTCCCAGCACCATGACTGAAGCGTTTATGTTAATTGTATCTATTGTGTTTGGACTATATATAGTCAAAAGTGATTCAGGAGTATGCATATGCGTTATGAACTGGGGACACGCATATCAATAAGTGTTGGTATAGGTTTAGGAGAAATGCATTAGTGTTCCTCATGCACGTCTAGTGGATATTTGAAATGATTGATTTTGGTGGTGGTGGTTTTTCCTTAAAGGCTTAGATATTAGATATATGTTTTTTTTTAAAGTGTAAATATGAAAGATGTAAAAAATAGGTGTTTTTACACATTATATTTATTGTATTTTTGCTCTATGCTTCCAGCCTTGAAAAAGTCTCTGTAAGACGAAACACGTGTCGGCGGTGTGAGCTGTGAAGTTTTTTATATGCTTATGGATATACAATAAAGATTTGGAAGAATACGAATTGACTTGGATCTCTGAAATTTGGAGTTTGTGGAAAACATTGGACATTACATATTTATGATTGTGGATGAGCATAAGATACATTACGTGGTTTCGATACATTCTGAAAAATTTTCTAGGATTTCCTAGATCAGACAATAATTGGACAATAGGGGGAGTGCTGTGTGGCCTGCTCTCATTTTCTCTTTGACATTTATCACTAGAGGCCCACACTAATAGGACTCAAGGAGGATTAGGTAATCACCCTTTACTGGCTGAAGAGGCCGTCCATTGTAGATGTGCTGCATATGAATGCCCCAAGGCAACAGCCAACAGCTGACAGGGCTACCAACATTACTCCACTGGTGAAACTCTTGGCGGTACTACATAGGCTGGGATTGGGGCCCTTCCTCAGCCATCTTTCTCCTCATTCCTTCCCTCTGCCCTGGATGTCATCATCCATATGCCACCCGCTACCTCCTCTTCCCTAAAACCCATGAACTGCAGCTAGAGACCAAACAAGGGTTTCATGCCATAGCAGGATTTTCACATGTGTTTGGTGCCATGGACTGCAAACATATGCAAGTTGAACCCCCTGCAGTCACCTCCTATCTCTATCGCGACGGAAAACACAGCCACTCCATAAATGTCGAGGACATCCTAGACCATCAGGGCCTGTTCACCAATGTGCTGGCAAATGTCTTGACAGTGGGCATGATGCTTACATATTCAGGCAATGCATCATCATTGACCTCCTAAAGAATGGACAAAATGGGGTTGGCCTACTTGTAGATAAGCAAAACTCAAATACCTAACACATACACTCATTAGAAATGGATGACATAATTCACATCACTGCGTCTGTTGATGCAAACAGGAACATAAGTAAGAACGGTGTGTATCACACATGCACCATGTATCATGCTACATCTGTCAAGCAAACCCACAAGTTACTAATGTCAAGAAACACAAAAAAAATTAACCCCGGGCATAGTGGGCACAGCGGGGCTATGCGGAGGGCTACGCGGAGGGCTACGGAGTTAATAACAAACTCTGTGGAGCTCCGCTACGTCACCTGCCTCCCACCCGCCCTATTAACAATTACTTTTAACATTTAAAAAATGACTTGAGGTAAAAAAAAAAGCCTTACCTTAGTTGCGGCGTTCCCGGACTGCCCTCCTCCTCTTCATCGCATGCTCTGTGAAAACTGCACATGCTCGCACGCACAGTTTTTACGGAGAATGCGATGAAGAGGAGGAGGGCAGCCCAGAGAAGCTGCAGCTAAGGTAAGGCTTTTGTTATTTACTTTAAGTCATTTTTTAAAAGTTAAAAGTAACTGTGACTAGGGTGGGTGGGAGGCGGGGGCTGGTGAATTCTGCTCCTCCACAGAGTGTGCAGAGATTTGCTTATTCTGCATTCTCCACGGAACGTGAAATAGGCCAATCTCTGCACACTCCGCGGGCGGAGTGGAGCTCTCCACCCACGGTTAGTCACAATGGCTTCTATTTAATGGTTCAAGGGTACAGAGCAATGCTTTCCTGGGAAAATGATGTGTAGTATTCATGCGTGCAAGGCAGGTGTTCCATGGGGGTGTGGGAGTGTCTACATGCCACTTCCATGGTTCATCAGCCATGTCATGCATCTCAACTCCCACATATGTTGTTTACCATAGAGATACGCACATGTCAGTGTACCGCATGTCTCCTTTTCATTATTTACCTAGGGAGGACCAACTACCGAAATGTTAGATTCACAATCGGCAAGTTGACACATGTTGTGTGAGCACACAGCAACATAGAGTGGTCATGAGCAACTCCAAATAGGTATCACAGAAAATTAGAGAATCAACATCACAGTCATGATGTAGAAGTGAACGATGTATCAGCCCATGGTCAGCATTTGATATAACACAGAGTAATGGAAGAGAAAAGCGCCAACCTGTCAAACACTGTATGACTAACACATATTGTGAAAATAATGTTAGAAATCTGTATGACAATATAGCTATGCACAACGCGCATGACTTGCCATGTATCAACTTGCTAAAGTAATGGCAGTTGTCTTTTCTCTTCACTTTCAGCTGATAAGGGATATTGGATCCAGCCATGGGTCATGACAGCAAATGCACACCCCCAAACTGAGCCGGAAAATGCCTACAACCAGGTTCTGAGCAAGACCAGGAACATCGTTGAAAGAACCTTTGGATTGCTGAAGTCCAGGTTATGCTGCCTGTTCATTTCAGGGGTATATTACTACACTACCTCCAATCCTCTGCAAAATCATCTTGATGTGTGCCCTACTGCGCAATATTTGTGTGCAAACTATTGTCCCCCCGGGATGGGGACCTACAACTGCAGGACCCAATGGAGGAGGAGGATGAATAGGAGGATGCTGAGGCTCAAGACATCAAAAATATAGCTGCAAGCAATTGAAGATGCACACACATTGTGCAACATGTATTTTCTAGAAATACATGTTTGTGAATGGACCATTAACAACATGCACAATAGCTTCAACATGACAACAAATTGCCTTTGTGTTTTTGGCACAGTTCCGTGAAACATTTACTAACACATATTTCATTAACTAGAAGTAGACCTCAGAGGTTTGCCATGAGGTTGGAAGCCTGGCATCAACACTTAAGCCCCAAAAACAATGCACTGCGCATTGTAAATTGTTGTGTGCCACTTGACCTTGGCCAAATCCATAGCAATATGTCAGTAAACAAATATGCTTGAGTACGTAAGGTGACACTCTAGTATGAAAGGTTACAATATACTACGAAAGGTGATACTATCTAATGGTAGGTGACTTTTCAGTAGTAAATATGACTCTCTCGCATGGAAACTCACACATTCATCCTAAAAGCTGCATAGGACTGAAAAAAGTGACTCAATGGTATGAAATGTGACTCCATGAAATGTGACTCTTTGGCATGAAAAGTCACTCATTCATACTAAAGGATACATAGGACTAAGAAAAGGGACTCAATGGTATGCAATTTGACTCTAGGAAATGTGAATCTTTGGCATGGAAAGTCACTCATTCACACTAAAAAGGACATTGAACTAAGAAAACTGACTCAATGGTATGAAGGGTGTCTTTTGTGTAGTAAAAGAGATGCTTTGTAGGTAAACAGACTATTTACTACTAAATGTGAAGCCTGAATGGAAAGAGTGCACACCCGAAACCATGTATCAAAGGCAAGCCGTCAAAAACAATGTTTTGCCCATAGTTAAACTAGCAACTTGAATATTTGTTTAGCAAAGCATCAGAAAAAAACAACGCTCCAGTAAGGAAAATGACACATACAACGAAAAACGGTCCGCATCCAAACAGGAAATGATGTAATGGCTCAGCCATGCTGCAAAGCAGGAACTGTGAGGTTTCTTTCCCTTTCCCCTACTTTCTTTTTGTCTGTATTGGATAGTGGAGGTGTTTGGTGTTTGCTAGAGTTTGGTGGGTTTCCTGTTCTTGTAGGTGTCTGTTCTTTCTGTGTTGGGTCCCTAAATTGTCACTTTGTCCAGTATTTATATGTTGCATTGTTTTGTTTAGTGTATTGTGGTGTGTCTGTCTAAATAGGGGCTATTAGTTATAGTTGTAGGGGGAAGGGATAGTGTTATTTTTGTAGTTGGTGGTAGGGTGACTACTAGGAGACAGAAGAGCAGGGTGGGTTCCTGCTGTGGCTGATCGTGAAGTACTTGCTGAACATGATTTGAAGTGGAGGCAGGGTGATACAAGGGTACCCAACCCAGGAGAGGTGACACAGGTAGGAGAAGGTGTGCTTTCAAATGGGAAGAGTGTTTGGTGTGGATCAGAATATCAACAGTACAAGCACTGCTGGGCTCACATTTCCATATACTATGAGCTTTTAGCTGATTGGCTGTAGCAAAACACTCATCACTTTTGTAAGTGAAAGGGCCAAAAATGAAATAGGTGACTATGGCATGATACGTGCTAAACAAATTACAGACATTGAACATGACACAGGATCCTGTTAACAGGGGCATTATAATCGCAAAAGCAGACGATGCAGTGCAGGGGAGGCCCATAGGTGATGTGGGACCCATCCCAAATTATTCAGGGAGTATTGACCCTGGCCTACTAGGTCATTACGGCGGGATGCCTGGCTTTCACCTTGTGGATACCCTGCCGGGGTTATCTCACAGGGGAATACCAGGACGGGTTCCCTAAGCAATCGCCGGGAAACCCACTGCGGGTAGCTGTGCGCTATACAAGTACAAATACATACAAATACATACATTACTAACTGAACTGTGTATATTTGTTACAGGTGAGCGCACTCACATGTCATCAGGCCACAGGTTGGACAGGGTATCTGTTTATCTTCAAAATAGGCACATATATATCTGTTACATAACTACATCCTCATACCTTTATGAGCCTGTATGGGCCGTAATTGAACATTGTTCATCTACAGTGCACTGGTCACATGTAAGGAGCTAGTGAAGGAGACAAAAAAGCATGGCTACAGTCTGATGTGTGCAGCCTGATAAAGAACACATATGAACTTGAGAAGGCTCCAGCACTGTCATACTATGCTGAGTGTGGTCAATAATGTTGGACTGTTAACATAGGTGTCAAAGCCATGCACCCCAACACCATGTTGCAAGCATAGCTGGTATGGTATGTTGTCTGCACTCTATGCACCTCATATGTGATGTGCCTGCTATCATCTGAATACACAGCAAGATGGCACACATATTATACATCAAGAGCGCATTCCATCTGTGCCTCATGCTACAAGTCCAATGTACAGACAATACTAGGCATTTGTGAAGACAATGTACTGTGCTTCATCTGGACACAGTATAAATGTTCAGCATTCACAAAGCTATGCACCATGATTTAGTCTTGTAGGTTGGCTAAACCAATACACCCATGCTGAGGAGGCGACATTCATAGAGGCCAATGCTACTGACAAGTGTCACCTCATTCTTTCTATGATCTGTAAGGATTGTGTGTGTTTTCTGAAATGGGTTGCAAAGAAATGTGCAAGGGGCATCATCAGTCGGCAGAGATAAGATGCACCTTACATGTAGATTTATACCAAGAGGAGGACAAAGTTCCATGTGCTAATGACAGGCCCAAATTGCCATCTGGAATGATTAGCAATGCATGCAAGCACACATGGTGGATACGTCTTAATATTCTATGCTAATGTAATGTAATGTAATGTAATGTAATGTAAAGTACATTTGTATAGTGCTACTACCACTCCAAGGAGCATCTTGGCGCTTGGTACCAACCCAGGTGGAACAGGTCGGTTAACTGATAGCAGCTCGATGGACACTTCCCACTTTATACTAAGGCTTACAAGCGGCATCAGTGAGAGAGAACACCCAGGTCTTCAGGACTTTCCTGAAGTGGCTTTCTGTTGAAATTTTCCGAAGCTGTGGTGGCAGTCTGTTCCATGCCCTGGAACCCAGGACAACAAGGGATTTCCCACCATTAGTGGCAAGCCTGAATTTTGGGGTTACTAATGTTGTATCAGCTATGGTGTAGAGACTTATGGCACATGTACCATCACCTACCCCAAGCCCTAATAATAGAAAATAATTATAATGTCTCTCACCCATACTGTGGTCCAAAATTGCCAACATGTTACCCCAAGTATGTGACACAATTTTTGTATGGTATAGACTGTGAACTCCCTGACACAATATATGTACCCATGTCATATTTTGCCAGGACACAGGTGTGGTTGACGTGTAACACATATCCCAGACCAAACTCCCAATAACTCAACCGCACATCGGATGTTGGCATGTGCATAATGGTCATTTAACCAATGTATGTGTTCTCACATTATGTATTCACATAATTCCAAGCACATGCCTGCCAGATACTTACCTCTACCCTACTAACATTGGTACAGTCTACAAGTTTGAAGGCATGTCAGGCATTCATGTCACACAGACAGCATAATATTTGGCCTGCCAAACATGTACCTGTAGTACAGCATCTAGCCAATGTGTGGACTGTAATGAACTTGGGTGATCATATTTGCAGGCTCCCTGTAACAATACATGATTCCATCCTAGTAAAGATGCAGCATATGTATAAGGGAGGTGGCATAGTTAACATGCATTATTCAAGATGACATGACCAGTGGCCAAGTCACATATCCCCATTTGTTGCAGTGAGTCCAGAAGTCCATTGTTCACGTCAATGAGTTGCTTGGGTTCACCCCTTCTTCAACATTGATCATAATATGTTGCAACTGTCATCCTTCATCATAGGTACCAGCACATCCCTCAGAGTACTACATATCAGTGACATGTGAGATGGTGTAACAAAGGTGAGATAGGCAATATGGCATTGTGGTACAAAGGACATTGCGATTTAAATCAATGTTAACATGGAGTTGGAAGAATGAATCCTATCTGCCGGACTGCGGCACAATGTGTACACATGGTTATTTAGGGAACTGTCATGTGTGGCAAGTTTACACAGCCAGTGATGAATACTACAACAGTGCCGACTGATGGCATCATTCATAAACTCTTTTACTCTGCCGGAACATCACTTTTAGTGACTTTCCATGATGCACACTGCATGGCCACATCCACAAGGCCATGTAAAGCCACTCTACATGGTTTTCCATGGTCTTGTAGATATGGAGTAAGGCAATGCAGGATGAGTCACTGCATGGTCTCACCCTCCGTTAGGGCGGTGTGCTGTGGGTGTTATGGTAGGTGTTCCCACATAACACCCATGGCATGTGACACATTCCCAGATTTACAAGATGTCATAAACCTAGGAATACGTCAAAAGCCTACGCATCCCCAGGGTTGGCGTAGGGGAGGCACAAAGAGGAGAAATGTCTTATTTTCTACACATGTTTCCTCTTTCTATGTGTGCTGCATTCAGCAACACACATAGAGAGAGAAAATCGTCTTTCGTGATTGTGTTTTGTGCTTGAAGGTGTCCTTTCTTGCACAAACACAACCATCCTTGCAACGCAGGCACCCTTGCACCATGGTGCAAGTATGCCTACGTCGATGCATGGCAGCCCATTGTGCAGAAGCGCAGGTGAACAGGACGGGATGCACTGTATCTGATAGATAAGGTTCATTCTTGCACTTTTTTTTGGCAACCGGGCAGTGCAGAATGAAGGTTTGTGATGCTGTCCTGCAGAAATTTTTAGTTGATGTGGCCCTTAATAGGTATGAGTATATGTGGTAAATGTCAGCAGTCCACACATGGCAATGCTGTTGCATGCCTAACTCCTGTCCCACAGATCAAATGGCCTGCAATATACACATTTTCATAACTTTGTAGGGTTTGGTGAGATATAAGGCCAACGTTTAAAGTCCCACAGGCATGTATGGCTGTGTGGTCAGCATACAGACCCTTCCACATTACTGAAAATGTTGCAGTTATCCATATTTTAGTCCCTGGATTCCTCTTAATTCAACATTTTTCTATTGACCCCGGCTGGAGAGATACCGGCACATCCGTCATGTGGCAAAGGCCTACACGAACATGGGGACACTCATGACAGAACCAGGGCAGTAGGGAGCTGGTTCTCGCCAGTTCAAGGGCAAGAAGTTATGAAAAGGTCTAGAACCAGCCGTCCTGCAGGAAATTTATATGGCGGCTTTTTTCAGGACCTGTCACATGACCACCACAGACCCACTACCAGGACCCTCCACAGCCCACCCAGCAGTGGCAGCACAGCTGGGTGGCATACAGTCTCAGAAACTCATGGACATGGTACAGGAGTTGCAGAAGGACCAGCAGGACAAAAAATTTAATTTGGCCGGAATTCAATTGCAGGTGGTGACACTCATGCAAATAGTTAAGACTTTGCAGCAGACTGTGGACCGCATCTAATATAAGATAAAGGCCCTCCCTCCAGCTCTCATGCCATTCCCAGTTCTTAAAAAAAATGATTGTATAGACTTTTAGTTTAGGTTGGGATAGTTATTAGCATAGTGGTTGGTTAGTGTAGTTATAGTAATTTATATATTTTGCTATTGATCTGTGTTTTAGGTGAGGATATGGATGATTAGATTGTTTTTATAGATAAAAAACTACAAAAAATATATATTTGTTTAGCTTTTAATGTATAGGTAGTTTGTGTATAGCTGTAGTTGATGTTAGTCTCATGTGCAAATGTGTTATAAGAGGGTGGGGTTGATATTTAACCTATCTGTTGTGGTATATGTGCAGAAAAGATTAATTTAAGGTTAGGTAGGCTAGGGTATTTTAATTAGGACAGTGTTGGCCAGTTAGATTAGGATAGTTTAGGAAAAGTTTCTATAGATATGATTAGTGTAGGTTAAAGTTTTTAGAATTTAAAATCACTAGTGTTTTAAATAAATCCTGTTTTACACTTTCACAGCTGCTTACTTATTTCATGCTTGCTGGTTGTGACATCCGCTTAGGTTGGGTTAAGCACACACTGAAGGAGTTGCTGCCAGTGTTTTATACATGTTTTAGTAGATTGAGCACCTAAGGAGTGAAAAATTAGAAGTTAGCAATGGTGTCAGTTAAGGAATATTCAAACGTGAATGGTCACTGTAAGTGGCACTTTTGCTGTGAATGAACAAATAGCCCAAAACATGTATTATCCTAATGTAGCACTGTGTGTGTACAGATTCAACATGTTTTTCATGGATGATGAAGTAAAACCATTGTGACTAATCTCGGATGTGTTTGGTGCCACTGATGGCAGTCACTTACACACTCTCCCTAGGTCCAATTTGTAGTAGCATCACTGTTGTTTGCAGGCTAGTATGCATGATTGTATCAGCCACCTGTCCAGAACCACCATTTAGTCTTACCATTGATTGATCCACTATTTTTGCACTTCATGCATTTGACCTTGGATTACAGAAGCACATTACAATTTAGATAGTAGATAGTGTCTTGAGAGTCAGCACTTCCACCATGGATTCATGAAAGTAGTTGCATTTACTCATCAACCAAGGAGCAAGGAGCAGCTGGCAGTCCTTGGGGCAACAACCCCAACATAGCTAGCGAGCCATTGGATGTCCAGACAGAGTTCATAAGGGATACATGTTATGGGACATGTTGAGGAGAGAAATGTTCCAGTGAGGAAGAGCCAGTTGCCATTATGAAAGAAAGTACACATAGAAAGCCCACACATGGATGAGATTAACAGGTGGGCAAGCAAATAGAGGAGATTACCTGTTGAGAGGTACACTGGCAAGGACGAAAGCACAGGTCATTGGAGAAACTGGCCATGTGGCAAAGAGATAAGCTACCAGGCAGATTTCCTTTGCAAAAAAGTGAAGTCCAAATCATCATCTTCTGTAGTGTGTGGTGCCTCACATGAGAGTGGTGTTGAAGGTCCTGGAGCCAATGAAGGCATACCCACATTAGGGGCTGAAGATGTGAACCCCTGGTTCCCAGCAGCATTTCTGTGCACCAACAAGTAACGCAGCAAAGCACTGAGCAGGGCCTGGTGGTTTGCCCGCAAAGCAGCAACATCGCGGTGATATACGCCCATTGTTGAGATGTAGGGATCCTGTTTTGGCTCCATGGGCTCCGGGGTGTTATGTATTTACCCCAGCTGGTTGGAAACTCGCTGTTGCCACTTTGGCACGTCATTTGCTCATACCTCTGCCTCACGACACAAGCGATAATAGCCAGGGACTGGTCCAAGCCATGGAGAGGAAGGTAGGTGCCTCTTACAGCCTTACAGTCCTTTCTGGGGCTGAGGCACCTATGAATTCCCTCTCGGGTGGCCGAAATGGTCTCTATTCCCGCCCGCACCTCATCTACCAGCTCACGCTGCACACCTACACACGATGTTGGAAAACTGTTTAAGGGTCATCAGAGTTCTGCGCTGTGGCTCGGCAAGCAGGTGGTGTTTGGTGTGTGGGAGGCAGATCATGTGGAGACTCTCCAATGCTGTTGGCCCCTTTCATGAGTCAAAAGGTTGACAATCAAAGACTCATTTGCACATTTACCGTGTAGGTCAACATTGCAAGGCTCCTGCTGCACTGCCCTACATGACACAAAAAAGGGCATGAGGACCACATATCTATGGGATACTGCGCATTCCTGTCCTCTTCCACAGCACTGGTGCATAAATGGCTGCCATTCACCAATGCAGGCACCCTTGCATCATATTGCAAGGGTGTTTGCGTTGTAGGGGTGATTGTTTTTGTGCAGGAAGAGACACCTTCATGCACAAATACAATCCTAAAAGGCATTGTCCTCTCTTTATGTGTGCTACAGAATGCAGCACATATAGAAAGAGAAACACATATATTGTTCCTCTCTTCAGGAAATGTAAGGATTTTGTGCTTCCCCAGGCTTGAAAGAAATTGTAAATTTGGGGCAGCGCCAAAATCCAAGGGTAGTGCATGGGAAATTCACTGAAACACCAATGAAATGCCTACCAAACTCAGAGTAAGGAAATGCAGCTATTTGCGCTGCCTTGCCCTGCTCCATATCTATGAGGCTATCCAAAGCCATGCATAGTGGCTGTGTGTGACCTCATAGATATGAATTTGTAATATGCGCTGAAGAGCATTACAAAAAGTGATGCTCTGGCATTGCAAGAGGCGCATAAATAAGCCCCAATGTTCCTCTTCAAGAAATTATGCAATCTCAAAGATGTGGTGCTGATTGATACTAAAACCACAGTCCAGCAACCAAGAAGCAACCAGAGGAATCTTCGGGACTTACCACCTGCCACACAACACAATCCATTCTGAAAATACAATGTATGTTGTTTTACAAAAAGAAAAGCAGCTGAGATTGAACCAGGTTTACCATATGTCTGATTGCTAAAGAAGCATACATACTGTAATTCCAGCAATGTGGTGTATGTGATCATTTGCCCCTGTGGCCTCAAAGACATGGGAACGACATCTAGGAAAGTGCAAATAAAAAAATGAACATTGCAGCACTATAAGGAGTAAATAAAAACCTTGACCGTATCACCAAATACTATTTTGATTTAAGACACACTGAAAATTGAAATACAATAGTTTGCATTAGAGAGGCTAACACAATGGAATAATTATATGGCAACTGCTCTTCTGAAGTTTGAGCAAAGGTGGATCTATTGATTAAAGATAGACATTCTGGGATTAAAGAATGAGATTCCATGGTTTCATATCAGATGGGGAGTGATACTTTGGGATTTTGTATGCTCAAGAGTTAGTGGTGGTCACATCTCCCACTACCATGCTCATATGTGCTGAGCAATTGATCTCTCAGTAATATCAATGAATTTCCTGAACAACTAGTTTAAGGGCCTTAAAGGCCCACATGAAAAAAGCCTTATTGGTTATAATTACTCTTACAATGAAGGTCTGCTAGATGGTCTACAAACATTCATATTGAAATCATCATAATTATAATGATGATTACCTACAAATTATCTTCATGTGGTTATTTTTAGGAATGTCATCACCATAGTAAATGCCATGCGATTTTGTTTATGAAGTGCTACTTTGTAACATATCTTTTATTTTCCAGTGGGCGGGTAAACATTGGATTCCACATAAAGTGGTGGCTGACATGTACTAAGAGTGGTGGGGAGGGGAGAGGGACGTAAAAAATAAATAATAATAAATCACTTACCTTGAGTCTTCCTCCACTGGTCCTCTCACCCAGATAACTCCCCTAACCATTGAGAGCCACTTCCCACTCCCATTAATGATTACCTGCACCTCATAAAATGTGGACCAAAACATTTCCTTAATAGGCCAAATGTGTGAGGGGGATTGTACGTAATTACGGGCTGTCTATGATTAGATTTCCTCCCAGAATCATGTTTATTTAGGGAAAGAAAACATGTAAAAACGGCATTCATCGCTGACAATTTGTCAAAAGGAGTAAGTCCACCTTTACTATTTGGAGTGACTGCTCATTTTTCCAACCACATTGCTAGAGTATTGTGTTGTATACAGGACCGGCTTTGGAGGTTGTGGCGCCCTGTGCGACAATCTTTGTTGGTGCCCCCCTCCAAAGAAACATTATTTTTTGTGTTTAGTTGTATGGTTTCTCAGCCACATATTAAATATATACAGGATAGATTTTAGAGTATATAAAATGTATGCTCAAATATCATGTAAATTAAATAAGGATTAGATGGTGAACAGATATTAGGACACCATCAGTCAATTATAACTTGTATTTTATAGCCTAAAAAAAATACATATCTTGCTTTTGTAAATATTAACATTTTCTAACTTTGCCATTCCTCAGTGAATATGTTCCTGAGTTTGGTGTGTATGCAAATCCTGTATTACCGATCCCTCGTGAGTTTCACTACTCCTGCTGAAACAAGGACAATAGAGGTATCAATGGGTGATGCAGACTGGCCTTAAGGGTCCTGTGACCTCAGTGAAAGCTTCGTAGGTCTGCCCGCAAGACTGGAGGTAAACTTGAGTATGGATTGTGGTGGTCAGGCCTTCAAGGTGCTGAGACACCAGGGCTTCTAAGGTCTAGCTAGGCCTTCTAATGTCTAGCATGGGAATGTGCTTCCTCAGGAGAGTGTTCTGGTGGACTGGTCATGAAGGCTGAACCTAGTTACACAGATCCAAATTTGACAACCCTGGCCATAGTGGCACATCTTTCCCCCCACTGAACACCATACTGTCCCACTAGGAGAAACTCACACTGCCTAGAGCTACAATCCAATTGTGCCTGCTATAAACACCCAGACTCAATTCAAATTGTGCACTAGACAAGAGTAAAATGCTGCCTAAAAAAAAAAGGGGGGAACATCTTGGAAAAAGCAAACCCTCATTAGGAATGCAAGATTAAGTAAAGCATGTGAAACATAAGCAGAACAATGTGGTTACCTTAATACTTTTGCACTCATTATACAGAAATCAATGAGTGTTTTTACCTGAAAAGTTAAGGACATGAATACAGGGCCCAGAAAGGACCCGTTTCAATGTCCATTGTGTATATCCTTACAAAATGTGAGCAGTAGGGTTTAAAAATACCACATCCCTGAACACAGAGCAGTTGTACACACATTATAAACTAAAACAAGGAAAACAGCTGATAAGGATCACATTAAATGTTTACCACTCCAGTCATCAACTAGGTATTGCAGTACCTCCAGGAATGGTACACATCCCCACCCAGGGAAAACAATATTGTTCAAAGAAAGACAAGAAAATAAAAGTAGCACTTCATTTGCAAACTTTGTAAAGTGGCGCTAATGTGTTTGGGGTGAATATAACCAACCAGGCCACTTTGTGGCTGCTCTGTTATGCTTAATTTAGTTATTTATTTATTTTTGTATTTCTAACCTTTTTTTCTCTTCATCCTGAGGCTGCACTTTGTAACAGAAAAATTTCTGAAAAAGAAATTTCCATCAAAAGTGTTTCTTTCTTTTTTGGATCCATGTCACAGGGGAATAAATGAAAGAAAGTAGAGGGAACGTTTATTGAAGTCACGGTTTTCAGCAAGTGACGAGCAGCAAGAGAGATACAGAAAGAGAGAGAAAAGGAGTAGGAGGAAGAAAGAAGGGGGCAGCTGACAGAGGCAGAACAGGAGAAGTGGTATAGTTAGTGGTCTTCTGAGTGGCTTGGTCACGCAGCAGGTTTATTAAGCTAAGATTAGTGGTTTAAGGGTCCAATAACCATTTCACAAACTTAGTAATGTTTAATTCAGTCTCATATTTTTTAGAATCAAAACATTTTTTATTCAGATTATTCACAATGAAATCGTTATTTATCTGATACTACTAACAAGCACTAACAAACACATTAGGTCTGCCTTGTTTTAGCAACATGTTCATTGTTATATGATATGTTTGGATTCCGTATCAGAAAAATCAAGAGAAAGGCACTCAAATACTGACTGGTCAAATGGTACACCATGTGAAACAAAGGATTTAAGTTAATGTTTTAACCCACGCCCTTAACTGCATAGATCACATGTTTCGGATATGAAGCAGGTGACGAATGGCAGTTGATGGCGAGAACACAAATCAAAGCTGTGCCTGTCGAGTAATAGGAAACGCAGAACAAGTGATACAAGCGGGGTGGCTCACGGTTAGCACAAAGCTGAAAAACGTACATTCTCTTATGTCCAGACCAGGACTCCGCCAATACAGTGATATTGCTGCGAGCGGGTCGGGCAAAGTCCTTGCAAACTTTTATTGTTCATGTGCAAGGTGCCTAGAATGCTGAGCCTGTGGTATTACGGTTGTTAGGCACACATGAGGGTGTTTCACCCAGCGTTGCAAGAGGAGAGTTTCTTTCTTTTTTGGATCCATTTTACAGGGGAACAATTTAAGGAATGTCGAGGAAACAGAGGGTAAGAGACGTTTATTGAAGTCACGGTTTTCAGCAAGTGAGGAGCAACAAGAGAGAGACAGGAAGAGAGGGGAAAGAGAACGAGGGGGCGGCTGACAATAGCAGAGCAGGAGAAGTGGTCACTTCGACCACTAGTCTTACCTTAATAAACCTGCTGGTAACCTAGCAGCAGGCTGTCAACTATGGTACAGGAAAGGCTGGGGCAACCAGGTGGGTAGCCTCTAAGGTAGCCACATGTGTGCATGCCACATCAAATCTGATTTGGTTGTCATGTCAGGTTTGAAGAGACAAGTCCTTTCATACAAAACATGACACTTTTCAGTGAGACCATAATCGAGCCAGAAATCACGGGGTGCCCGAGTGCCATCCCATGTTATCCTATAGCCCCCTGGCCACCTATAGTAAGCCTTAATGGAATGGCGTTAATATAAGGACATAAAAGCTTGCATGTATACGTCTATACCATTATTATAATGCACCCTGCCTCCTGGGCTCAGGAGGCCTATCTTAGAGGTGTCTGGCATTTATAAAAAATAGTGCTTCAACCTTGCCACTCATGGTGAGGGTAAAGCCGAGTTCGAGCATTTTGCACTGCTCAGGCAGTCTGCTTTGGCAGGGCTGCTGTAATCATTTTGCTTAGCTCACTCAGGGTGACACAATCAGTGCTTCAGATCCTGGTAAACCCTTTAACTCCCATGCCCTCTGTACCACTGGTACCACTTATCAGGCACTTACAAGGAAGTTAATGTATTTGCCAATTGGGTTTACCAATTCACATGGATCATATTTTATGGAGAGAGAATTGGCACTGGGATCTGGATAGCAGCTCCAGTGCGCTTTCAGATTCATAACCATCAGCATTGGGGAACAAAGTGTTGATGTGACCATACAAAAAGGGCACTTTCCTAAATTACCCCCACACCTTCAGCGAAAGGTAATGAGCAACTAACCTACACCCTGGTATTTATCATCATCTAAGTGGAAGAACCTAGAAAGACCTTCTGCATTGGCATGGTCAATCCCAGGTGTGTGTTCCACTGAGAAGTCCAAACCCTGTAGGAAAATGGACCATCTCAACATCTTGGGGTTCTCTCCTCCCATCTGCATCAACCAACTGAGAGGCATGAGGTTGGTTTGAACCTTGAAGTGAGTTCCAAACAAGTAGAATCTCATTTTCTTCAGGGACCAATCCACTGCAAAGACTTCCCTCTCAATGCCACTCCAATGCTGCTCTCTATGGAGTATTCTACTGTGGATGTAGGCAACTGGTTGATCCTTGACCTCATCATTTGTTTGTGACACCACTGTACCAATTCCATTTTTAGAAGCGTCCATTTGAACAATTCACTCTTACCCATGGTGCTTTTAGGACAGGTGTTGAGGATGTAGCCTCTTTCAGGGTATTAAAGGCCTTTTGGCATCCTCAGGTCCAGATGACCTTCGTAGGCTGCTTCTTGGAGAAGAGCTCAGTAAGAGTGGCCACAGTGCTATCCTACCTCTTCACACACCTACTAAAATACCCAGTCATGCCAAGGAAAGCGATGGCTTGGGTCTGGGTCTTCGGATCCTCCCAATCAAGAACGGTCTGGATTTTAGTCTCTACGTGTACTTGGCCTCCACCTTTAAAGTGGCTCAAGTAGACAACCGAACTCTGCTCTATCTGGCACTTACTGGCCTTGATAGTTAGGCTTGCCTGCTGCAGTGTCTGTGGTACTTCCCTTATTTAGATCAGGTGATCTTCCCAGATGGAACTGCATACACTAACATCATCCAGATATGCCGCACTAAAGTTTCCCAGGCCTGAAAGAACTCTATTCACCAGCCTTTGGAAAGTGGTAGGAGCATTGTTTAGGCCAAGAGTCATCTCTTTACATTGAAAGTGTCCTTCAGGAATATAAAAAGCTGTTCTCTCATTTGTTCCCTGGGTTAGCCCACTTTGCCAATTGCCTGATGGTAAAATCATGGGTCCTCAAGAATGTGGCAACATCCAACTTATCAATGAGCTCTCTCGCTCTTTGTATGGGGTTTGCATCACTTCTAGTGACTGCATTTAAACCCCTGTAATCTCCACAAAACATCATTTCTCATGTGTCACCTTTTGAGTGAGGTTTGGGGACAAGTACCACTGGGCTAGACGAGGGACTGTCAGAAGGATTTATCACTGCTAGGTCTAGCATTTTACTGACGTCAGCCTTGATGCAGACTTTGCTTGATCAGTTAGTCTATAAATCATGCACCATGTTGCCTGACCAGGAGTCAAAGAAAACACCTCAGAAAACTAGTTTAGAACTTGCCTGCAATCAATTTGCTAATGTGTAGTGAAAAAGTCTGAGAAGGCAACTCCCTCTAATGAACCATCTTTTGGGTTATTTGACAGCAGGTCAGGAAGGGGTTCACTTGATCTCCATCAGTGTCTATGATCATGGTCATGTCAGCCTAGTCTTAGCTTGGTTTTAGGTGATTTACCTGGAGTTCCCTGTGAGGACTCCTAGGTACCTACATCCACCAAGTAGGTAACTTCCCCTTTCTTCTCCAAAAGGGATAGGGCCCAGTCCACTTGTCATGGGGGTCATTGGAGCCACAGAAGTCAAAACCCACACCAATTGACCTGGTTGGTGCTAAACTTGTGCCAACAGTTGGCCATACCAAAGCCTGACGAGCTCTTGGCTAGGCTCCCAATTCTTGTTTTCTGTTTTCATATACTAAGCCATGAGAGAACTCAGGCCCAGTACATAGTCTACTTTGTCAAGTTTTGGCTACTCCCAGCCTCCCATCTCTAAACATTAAGGGCCTTTCATAGGATGGCCAAACAGAATTTCCAAGGGGCTGAAGCCAACCCCCTTCTGAGGCACCTCCCTGCATGCAAACAAGAGGCAATGTAACAGGGCATTTCACATCCATCTGAGTTTTTCAGGGAAGTCCACTATCATACTGTTCATGGTTTTGTTGAATCTTTCAACTAAACCATTTGTCTGGGAGTAAAAGGGAGTAGTAAACTTGTAAATTACAGCACATTCATCCCACATAACTTTTAGTTATGCAGACAAGGAAGAGGTCCCTTTATCAGAAACCACCTCCTTAGGAAACCCTACCCACGTAAAAATGCCAAGGAGAGCCTTTGCCACTGCAAGATCAGTGACAGTCCTAAGGGGAATTGCCTCTGGGTACCCAGTGACATGGTCACTAACACTAGAATGAAGCTGTTCCCAGATGCAGTTTGAAGGTCAATGGGAACAACAATGTCAATCCCTATCCTCTCAAAGGGAGCCACTGGAAATGGGATTAATGGAGCTTTTTGCTACCACCTGTCTTGCCATGGTCCTGACAGGTGACACAGGAGCGATAAAACATCTTCACCTTTTTAGATACATGTACCAATAAAAATGGGCACCCAACCTGCCCCAGGTGTTGGTTTGTCCCAGATGTCCAGCTAGAGGAGATGTGGGCTAAGGTTTGAATGAACTCTATGTACATATGGGGAACCACCACTCTTCTGGTTGCCCCTGGATAGGGGTTTCTGGCCTTAGTGTATAGGAGACCCTCTTCCCATTAGACCCATTGCGTACCACTGACTTCTTTCTGTTCCTGCCTTGCAGCTTGCTGCATAAGGCCTTTAAGAGTATGGATTGACTTTAGATATTGGTGTAGGTCCTTTTTGGAGGGTCCCTCTGCATTTAGGAGATCTTTCAGGTCAGGACAGGCACCTTCAGTTGCAGTTCCCTTCTCAGACATCAGGGCATCTCTCTCAGGAGAATTCTTCCCTGGTCCTTCAACCTCTTTGAAGCTGCCTTAACATATTTCCTGCCCTTTCTCCTGCTTTAGATAGCCTTGGTCCACTATTTCAGGCTCCAAGCACCCATGACCTCCTTGATGTGCAGCCTGTGCTCTTGCGGTATCACACGTCCACTCAAAGAGCCCCAAGTATTTCTGCATGAGCCTTTCTTTCCACTTCTGTCCCAGCAGAAGTTTTCAGATTATTTCCCAACAGACACTCCACCGGTATGCCAGGGACTCAACCAACTTCTTTGAGTCAGTAACCCTTCCCCACTCTTAGCTTAGCAAGGCCATTGGATGGAGCGTAGTTCCATTGTCAGTATTGGTCACCGCGTGACTAACAGCAGGTATCATTTGGTTTGAGGAAACAAGTCTAGCAGACTCTCCATCAGTCTCATTGATATTTGGCCTTAGTCTATACTTCTCCATGCTTAGAGATAAAACGGCCAAGGCTTCAATATCCATCCCACCCAGGTAAACTAAATTAGCTTCAGTGTAACCCCTGGTCTGTAAAGAGTACACTTCCTCCCTACTCCTATCCTAGTCAAATCCATGGATTGTCCACAACTGGGTGACTTTTTGGAACATGCTGAATCTCCTTTCCTATGTCCTGACTGATGTCAGTCATGACATACCCTGGAAGCCTCTGCTGGGCTCCAGTTCTTACCCTGATACATCTCAACTTTGGTCTGGCAGAGGTCTCGGGCCCACCCTCCTGAGAAGAACTTTAGGGGTCTTTTGGGAACTCTTTTTTATCTTTGTTTTTGCTCACATCTTTTCCCTGCTGGGAAGTCTGAGCACCATTTTCTGGTCAATCTCAATATGTGTCTTTCTGGACACATTGGTTCTGACCCATTTGTGAGCTACCCTCCCCAGAACTATTGGAGAAGACAGCCTGGAATCAACCAAATGCTGATGCAATTTCTCTGTGGTACAATTATTCAAAATGTGCTCTTTCATAATTTAATTATATAGCCTTTTGTGAGAAAAGGGTTGTTGGTTGACTGGAGTGTGTGCTCCGGTCAAGCAACAACAGCAATTCCTTGCAAGATGAGCCACAAAAAGTGTCTAAATAAACCTGTGCTTAACCTTGGGTAGCTTGGGACACAAACAGTCATGCTTAACTTAGAGGCAATGTGTAAAGTATTTATGCAGCAAGCAACCAGTAACAAAGTGACATAAAAAAATCCCAAACCAAATAAGTAATACATTATTTGACACCAAAACGTCAAAAATCCAATGAGTAAAATCGGAGATAATATTTCCTAAATAATTAAGTGAAAATAGAGCCAAAATGCACAAAGCGCCAACAAAGGATAGCTGATCACGCTGGCCTGAGACAAAGTCAAAAGTTCAGGCCGGTGGCAATGGGGTGCAGGCTGACTACAGGGACGAATCTTGGCCCACTGAGCAAAAGTACCTTAATCCGGGTTGACTCAACTCCGAAGATTCTGTTGACAAGGAGGATTTGGTATGCAGTCAAAGCAATGTGTTGATGTTTAATCAATGAGCTGGTGTCGATCCTCGCAGTGGTGGTGATGCGCTGGTCCTGATCCACATAGCAGCAGCGATGTGTCGGCTCCGATGAGTGCAGGGATTGCAATGTGGAATTCTCACTGGTGACATCAATGCTGTCATCGATGGAGATGCGAAAAACTTGAGCTGGGAAGAGCGTTGTGCAGTGGTTGCTCTAACGGCGATGCATTGAGTCGATCTGTGCAGCAGGGGAGATGTGCTGGTTCTGGTTACACATCATGTGTGATGCACAGGTTCTAGCAATGAACAGCACTGATGTGACGGTTTGAGAGAAGATGCATGGGCTTGGCTCAAGCAAGCTCCGTAGACCCACTTCTGAAGTTCCTGGCCTGGGGTGGCACAATTTGGCAGTGCATACTCACAGATGGTAGAGTCCAAGTGCAAAAGCAGGGTAGTTGGAAGTCTTTTATGTCCCTGAAACTTCTGATTAGGAGGACATCTAACTAGCCCTTGGAGCCACTCTGGGTTCTGGGGGTCAATTGAGCAGGTCCAGTCCTCACCCAGACCAGAAGGGCCGTTGACTACAGGTCAGCATAGAAAGAAGGCAGTTCTTCCAGAGCAGCAGTTCCGAAGATTTGCAGTCCTTCAGCAGCACTGCAGTCCTTCTTCCTGACTGAGTATCCACAAGTACAGAAGTGTACTGAAGTGGTTGTCCAGTTCTGATACCCAGTAGTTCCTTTCGAGTGGGGGAGACTTCAAGTGGATCCTTCCTGCCCTAGCTCCAGACTCACTACAGGGGGTATGAAGCCCTTTTTCTATGGACAGGACCTACTCTAGTCAGTTGAAAGTGTAAGTGTGAGGCTGTACCCAGCTTCTCCTTCGCTCCCTCTCAGGATGACCCATCAAGTCACACCAAGCTTCCATTCTGTGTGAATGTTCAGAGGAAATTAATAAAGCCCAGCCGTCAACCACCCCAGACATGCATTCAGAGGCAGGCTGCAGGCACACGACTAAGAGCAGGAAAATGGCAACTTTCTAAAAGTGTCATTTTCAAAATTGGAACAATAAATCTGACTTTTTCATTGTAGAGGATTTATCATTACAATTTCATAGTTACTACATAGGACTTATCTACCTCCGCTCAATTAGGAATTGCAGTTTATTAAGGGTAATAAGGAATTCCTAATGTTATCCTATGAAAGGGGTAGGCCTCACAGTAGTACAAAACGAATCTGGGAGTTTTTCACTACCAGGACATATAAAACTTAAAAGCACATGTCATAAATGTTCTTTAAAGAGCACCCTGGCCTAGGGGCCACCTAGGTTTGACCTTAGGGGTGACTTATATGTAATAAAAGGGGTGTTTGAGTATTGGCAAGGGGTTTTAAATTGCATGTTGACACTCCCTCAGTAGTGGAGAGCCCCAGTGTTGGCGACCTATCCTCCTCATTTTGCAGGCCTTCTTAAAGGCTGCAAATCATTTGCCAATATCATCACCATCACTAAACTTTGGAACAATCTGTTTGGGGGTCTTAGAGTCAAAGGTTTTTTTTTCCCCTATTACAGTTGCTGTTGCCTTTATATTTGGGCCTCGATTCCATATTGACCCTTTTTTCTTCAGGGCTAGTCTCCTTTTCTTGAGTTCAAGCTTTTTCTCTAGTGAGAAGAAGTCAAGCGCTTTACCAAAGCTTGCTACCACCTTACCAAAAGAGGGTCTTCTAGAGTGACGCCTGACGCTTCCCACTGGTGAAAGAAGTCTGGGAAAGGGTGGAGAGGTGTAGTCTTAACCTTCTTTCCCATCATATTCAATTTGGGCTAGGGCATCTTCCTCACCCTCTTCTGGGTCTTCTTCTCCCTCTCTAGTTTCTCTTCCCCATGGGAGCTGAAGGTCCTTTCAAAGTCTCCCTTTTTGGCTGTAGCTCTTCAGCCAATGCCCCAAACTTTGAATGATGCACTTAAACCACTAATCTTAACAGCTGAGATGATAGACAAGTCGAGGTTCTTGCTAGACTCCATTGTGCCTAACTTTTTATCTGAAAGTTGAGACCTTTTTGAAACTTTAGAAAAACTTTAAAATTTTTCCTAACTTTACACATTTTTTACTTTACTATTGGAATGGGGTCTAAACAGGGCCCTGAAATTCCAATTTAAAAAAAGTTTGAAAATAGAATGATCAACCCTTAAGTCAACAGTGGATTTCTTGTGCAAAAATCACTTTTCACCAAGTGGTACTGTAAATCACAAGTTCAGGATCCCACGGCTCTAACACTAATGTACAAAAGTGGAGTATTACATAGTAAGTCTGGTTAGTTTTCACTATGTAATACTCTCACAATATCCCAGAGATGGTCCTTGGATTCACAATAATAAATCCCTAGCTTAGTCCTGGTAGTGTGGCACAGATGAGTCAGGCTGTACTAGAGAAAAATGCGTTAAGCACTTCAGAACACACACATGGACAATAAGTAATTGATATGACATGAAAGAAATCTGACACCAAATAATAAAAATAAAGCAGATTTTCATATAAGTTTAGACATTAAAATGAAGTCATTTGGATAAGTATAACTGGAGTTATGGATTTCAGTGCGCGTCAATACTGCAAAACTTTAGCATTGCAGTCAGTGGTAAAAAGCACTGGAGATATTTTGTCACTTGCAGGTCGAGCTGCGTGGAATCCACTGGGGTATACGGTGATGTGGGTCACAGGACTAAGCCTCAACAGTCAGTTTGATTTGACCTGACTTGAAAAACCTGGGTGCAGAGTTGTCCTGGTTTTTCTTGGTGGTGAAGTGGGAGCCACAGGGAAGCTGTTTTTTCCGCTTAGACTGTGCTGGCAGGGAAACAAGTGCAAAAACTCAACAACGGGGCCACTGCTATGGTTTTTTGAAGGCGCTGTAGAGTTCCCCTGTGTTGCAGAGTTGAGTGAAGGTGGTGGTTGCCGGACTGGCTACCAACAAGCCTTGGCAGCTGTAAGGTCAACAAGACATTATTTTAACATCCGCACATCCATGTGAAAATGGTAGCCGCCTGTAACTTTCTGGAAGTCAGGACTACATTTCCCACAGTGAACTGTACCATCTACTTTTGAGCAATCCCTCAGAGGACCTGATGGCCAGTGATTCTTTTGTTTGGGTAAGTTGTTTTTACCTGTGGACTAAAGAGGAATAGTGCCACTAGTCCAAGAGAGTCTGGAGTTTCCTTTGGCTCTCAAAGGGGTCCCTCTGTCTGGGGGTACTGGCTTTGGTCTGGGACAAGTCACAGTCATGCACTATCAGTATAATTGCCACAGGTGCAGAATATAGCCACTTTGTTTTGTGCAGCTCCTATTGTCGCAGACTCTGGTCAATTTTTTTTCCCTTGTATTTCGAATCAGAACTGAGGCTCTGGTTCAAGGGGTGCCCCTTAAATCCTAGATTTAGGTGTGTTAGGGGTGTGGGTGCAAGTGGCAATGGGATACTGAATCCAGCATCTAATCGTGCCTGAGGTGACAACATCCGGAGGGTGTGTGTGTCATGTTTTCTAGCCAGAACTTTCTATTCTGTCACTTTTAAAAATGGCCAAAACCTTCCTTAGCTGTACAGCCCAGGTAGCTCACCCTAGATACATTGCTAGTATTCTGTGGGTGTATACCTTTTGACTACATAATTTTCCTGCTGCAGGGTGCAAATGTTCCTGGGGGTAGAGGGAGAGCTGTTTCCTCCTTTGGGAGACAGCACGGTTGCACATCACAGGCGGTGTAAACTTTGAAGCTCACAGCTTTGATGTTCCACTTTGCTAGCCATCCTGTCAGGGAGGCAGGTGTGCCCACCTTTCGATCCAGGCCCTTGTTTCTGCCTCCTTCGAGAGTTCACACTTCCTGGCAGGAGATCAGATTCCTGTTTTAGTAGCAGCCACTGAAGGCTGACAGCCAAAGCAGAGGAAAAGGTGGGGCAACCAAGTATGCAACCTCTAAGGAAACCAGCTGGGTGGAAGCCACATCCACCTTGACACAAGAATCACGTCATGGGTGATAAGACAAGTTTTTAGATACCAAACATTACATATTTTGGCAGTACCATAATGGAGTTGGTGATCTCAGGGGTGCCCGGGTGCCAGCCCATTTTAGTCTATGGACTGCTGATCACTTATAGTAGCCCTTAATGGAAAAGGGTACTATTGGGACTTATTGCACTTATATGTCCTCACCTTTAACATTATGCAGCCTGCCTCCTGGGGTTAGGAGGCCTTGCTTAGGGGTGATTAGAATGTATTCAAAATAGTGTATTTACCTTGCCACACATGGTAAAGGTAATGCAGAATTCAGGCAGTTGTCACTGCTCCTGCAGTCTGCAATGACAGGACTGCTGTCATCAGTTTTCATGATTCACTTGTGAGACACAAACACTGCTCCCCGCATGCTGACCTCTTTAACTCCCACTCCCTGGGTACCGCTGTAAAATTTACCAGGGATTTATAAGAGGGCCAGTTGTCCTTGCCACTTGGGGTTACCAGTTCACATATATCAATTTTTGTAAGAGAGCACTGACACTGGGGCCGGGTCAGCAGTCTCCAGTGCTCTTTCAGAGTTATACCCATCAGCATTGGGGCAAAAGGAGGGGGCCTGGCCAGACAAAAGGGCACTTTTCTACAGATATGTTATCAAAGTTGCTAATTTTTAACAGTGGTCAAGACACATCGTTCTTAAGGAATTTCCAATCTTTAGAAAACATGTTTTTTACTGAGATGGCTTCTGGCAACAGGTTATAATGAATTTGTTAGTTTTAGCTTCGTCGGAATTTGATAGAATATTACTTTCAGCTCCACTGCCAAACAGTACTGTCTCCCTAGACTGCTGCCAGCTTTGATTGATGCTTGTAATATTTAGCTTGAATACCTTCACTGTTTGAACCTCTTAATTATATCATCACAGATAGAATTGTAGGTGGACTAAGAGCTACAATTATGCATAGAGTGAAGGAATAGCTGTATAGTATGCTCCACTTTAAGCTCGGTGGATGGTTACTGTTTGTGTTTAATATGGAATTAAAAACCCATCTTTTCTCTGCACAAAATTGTTTCTTCTTTCACCACCATATTAAGAGCTAAATAATGTGAGGTCGTTTTACTGGTTGTCATGGTAAAATACAAGTCATTGTATTGAGTAATTTACTGAATTCACTTAATTTGGTATCTGGTCCTTTCTGTATGCAAAAGAGATTTTTTATGTATCTCGGCCACAAAACATTCTCATTTGTGAAAGATTCTAAATCTGGTGACTACATTACTTCCTCCTCCTTCCAGCCCTGGAGTTAATTTGCAAAGCTAAGGGTGAAGCAGGAGTACCTGACTTTGTCCGTTTCAAAAGCATGTTTGCATGTTCTAAGTAAATAATATTGCTTGCGCTAAGGAAATGTTAACATGCATATACAATCTGTCTATCTATTACAAGTGAATAGTGAATTGACATCCATGGAAAACATGATGTTGTTGGCATCCCACCTTATATTTTAATAAAATATTTAGCATCCCAATTCAGGATGGAAGGCTCTGTGAAAGGGAAAAGGAAATGTTTGACCTTCCTGGTGGTGTGCATGGGTTCCTGGGGATTTTTGGCAAGAGGTACAATAAGGGTGTAGTGTGTATATCATTCTTTAGAAAGGTAGGCTCTTCCCACTCAAAAAAGGGCATGATTTCTCCCACAATTAACAATTCATTGAGCTTCACTTGCTGATCGACATAGTATTCTTCATAACAACTGGTATCATCCACTTGTTCAATGGGCTTATTATGAATGTGGGGGTCCGTGGATGTCACACTTGCGGGGACGTGGCGGTAGAACTCTACTGACCACCCTATTATGACCAGGGTGGTCAGGCTGCTCTGGGACAACCATCAGAGATCCCTGGAGATGGCATGGCAGTCTTGAAGCCACAATATACTTGGCGGGCCACTGCAAGTCCGCCAAGCATATCATGAGTTTCCTCACTGCCACACTTGTCATGGTGGTGTGACTGCCATGAAAGGATTAGAAGTGAGGAAATAAAAGGGACCCCACAGGGCCCCCTGGTACCTCTGCACCATGGGATGCATGTAGGTGGGCATATGGCGGGCCCCTTGTCTGCATGCACTCCATGTCCCTGCATGGAAAGAAATGCACAAGACTGTGCATTTTGGTCAGTGAAGGAACATGCTTTGATGTTCCAATTGGGATGTCTATTTTAAAGAAACCGCCATGGGAACACCATGGAACTGCAAGCGACTTAAAAAGTTGTACTCAGGTTTGCGGTCTGTTTTGGCTATGGCGGTGTGGGAGTGCAGCTAGAGTGTGCACACCTCCAAAGTCTTAATGAGGCTGTAAGTGTTTCTGCTTCATAATGTGACCTGGATAGGATCACTACTTTGGCGAGCGGTGCCTAGCCAGCCCATAGTCTTTTGTGGGACCCTAAATTAAGGGCCCCATGTTTGTTCATGTTTATTTCAAGTTGTGATTGAAATTTATGACGGCAAGCAAAGCACCTAACTATGATTCCTCCAGCTACTCAGGCTGTTCTTTGGGTGCTCTATGATAGTCCTGAATCACGTAGAAGCCTGGCCAGGAGTGGGATGATGCACATAAAGGATGAGATCATACTTCCTACTGCATCTCTGATAAATAAAGTGAGAGAAAGAGGGACTGCATTTGTCCCTTTGGGTAAGGGTGAGACATAAGCTGAGTTTTCTTTTACTCTTTATTAACTTTGATAACTGAATCCTTCGCTATTAAAGCAGTTTTGCCACAGGCTTGGCATCTTCTGGTGTTGAGAGAGCCCGATCTATGTCCCATCTATGTTCACATATGTATCCTGACATAAATTACACTGTTTTCTGTAATGTAGAGGTATGTTCATGCATGCAAGCTTAGATGGGCTTCATACAAACAGTATGAGATGATGTTATTCTGTTGTAAAGTTCTATTCATGCATGCTTTTTGAAAAAGGATGCCTGCACTTTATGTATTTGGGGCATGAGTTCTGAGATAATGTGCCTGTACTATAAAACATATTCTCTTGAAGGCATTCTAAAAAGGATCAAACTTCTTTAGTCCTGCATGTAGCTTGGAATGAGTATCCTAGAATATAAAGAATTTTGTGAATCTAACCAATATAGGGGTTTCTATGAAATAAATTAAATATATTCTATTGTACAATTGTTGTGTAGTTCCTACTAATCCATAGTATCTGAGCATTTGTTGGACAACATCAATTTTGGGTGAGGTGCCCAAACTGATTCCGGGTACCCCCACAGCATAGATTGGCCTAGTGATCAGCTAGCTCAGAGTGCCACCATAAGCACCACTAACACGTCCAGGGAGCGAATGGTTTCTGGCAACCACTGAAAATGAAGAGCTTGACTCTTTAGGCATCGTGGTAGCAGAACAGAACCTTTCGTTCAGTCACTTGAGGTTACTAATGCTCAGAGAACTATACAGAGAATACACAGTAGGATATTTTCAATATATTTATAGAATCAAATGTATTCTTGTATAGAATACACAAGCTACGACAACCAGCAGACAGAAGGAGCTGAAAGTGATTACAAGCACCGAAAGAGTCAACAGCAGATACAGTTCTACCATGGTGCTAACACAGTGTATAGGCAGGCATATAAACAAGATAGTAATCAGGCAGACTCCTATTATGCAAACCCTACTCCACGTGTACCAAGAGTGTGTGTAGGTGAGAATCCAAGAACCCCCCATGGGATGATCCAACCCCATTACCTGGTAGGAGAAAATGTAGTAGTGTCACCTTAGTATGTGTACAGGTTTAAGCGTCTGTTAAGGAGGATACAAAGCAACCCACTCGGGTTTTAATGGGACTTTATTTATGGATTACATGATGGCCCACTCGAGCATTACTAAGGCGACACTAAAAGTACCAAGATGCCGTGCAAATGGTCGCGCCCACTGCAGCATTGTACTAAATGTGTCTGCTGTATGGACATGCTGTTTGTAATTCTACTGACTGGCGCTGTAGCCTTGATTAATTTTGAAAAGCAATGCTTACCCGTGTTGGGCTCCTTCATTGAGGTAAACATTTGAGAATGGATATATATATATATATATATATATATTACCTACTGGCGGTCGCCAGTAGGTAGTTATAGTTAGGACCTAGTTTCCATAGGAAATCCTCAACATTCTATTTGGAATAACTTTGGCCCTGGTTGAAGAATCTTAGCGAATTTCTCAAAGAAGATGGCTCGGTCCGCTGCGCTCCTTCCCTGAAAGTTTGGGGGGGATTGGTCAAGTGGGGGCTGAGATAAAAGGGGGGTCCCAAAACGTGTTTTCTCCATGTTATTTTCCATAGGACCTTTAGACTCGGCTACAGGTCGAACGGGTGAATGGATTTATAAGAAATTTGGCAAAACTGTACAGTCCGGCTCGCAGATTACGCTTTTTTTGGAATGGTGTAAATCCGTTCAGTAGTTGCTGAGGAAATTAAAGTTAAAGTCAATTATATATCTATACGCGCGCACATGTGCGCGCACCCAAACGGCTGCGCGCGCTAGCGGAATTTTGTTGCGTGACGTCTGTTAACGTTCGATTCGAAGGAAATCAAGAAGTGTTGACCGCCATTTTGTGATTGCGAGTAAATATATTGTTGATTTCAAAGCGTTGGAATATGGAAAGGGGAGAAGGTAGAGATTGTTTTGCTGCGTAGGTTTTCTCAGGGTGTGCAGTAAGGCCCTTAAAGGCGAAAATATATATATATATTTTTTTTTTAAAGTTGCGCGGTGCGCGCACTCGGTCGCGCACACCTTTTTACAAGAGTGTGAAAATGGAGATAAATCAGAAGTTTGAGTGCTTAGATATAAGGTGGCTCTGAAAAGAGCCATTGTGTTAATTGAGTGTTTTCTGCATTTATAAGTAAGTACCGATGCAGAGCCTGATGTTGCAGAGGAAGATTCTGTTTCCCTCATTCGTGAAATGAACACCGTCTCTCCTATAGACGTCTTGCATGTGGTATCGCAAGTTGTTGTGGTAAATAGAACCCATGCTATAATCTCTGAGGAACGCAGAAACAGATTTATTTACATGTCTCCTTGCTTTCTCAAATTGTGCACAATGGTGATTGGACCAATTCCATTTCTGTCTTTGGCATATATTGGAATATACCAAGGCAGATCGAGGAAAAAGTGTCATCAATTGTCGAAAGGTGTCTTTTAGAAGCATTTCCAGACCCACCCCAGTGATTGTGCCTAGATCGTTTCCACCACAGTGCACAATTATAAGGTCTGGTTCTGGGAGATGCATAAAAGTTTTCACCAATGGAATCAATGGAAAAAAAAGACATGTAACAGAGCTGTGGATTGGCAGGTGTTTCTGGAGGGAAAACAGTGTTGTTACTTTGCTGTAGAACGTTGAGATATGAACTTTTGACCTGTGCCTTCAGCCAGGTGCAGAATGAGGTGTTACCATGGAAACAGCCAGAGATGGCAGTGGGTGATGGGTGAGTTTTATGTGACATTGAAAATATTGTGAGGGAGAACCAACTGAAATGTAATTGCTTACGTTACGCGCTCCGCATTGCTTCCGGGAAGCTGCGCTTCGCGCCTCGCGCACCGGAGCACTTCCGGGTGCGCTAACGCGGCGCGTCATATGACGGATTACGCAAGAACGCGATACGTCGTTGGGGCTCCACCGGAACTGATCGAATTGGTAGTCTACAGTGTTTCTGGATGTTTCAGACTGAAGCTGGCGTCAGCATGAGAGCACCTCGTGGCCATTCCGCGAGCAATCATGGCAGTCGCTCCCCACCGGAAGTCTGCAGGAGTCGGGGGCCTCGGTGACTCTTGTAGAATCTACAAGGCTGACGGGACGCTTTTGGGAATGGGGCTCATGCCCTAGCAGTCAAGCGTCCGAGTTCCATGGTTGCCCAGAGCCATCCTTGCAGGCCAGGCCCAAGTCTGTGGAGCCGACCGCCATTTCCTGAGCTCCGTGGCAGCCGCCTGTCGCTGTATCGGAAGAGTGGGTGCAATTCAGCCGGATGGCGGGTGAGACCGTGTAAATGTGATGGTTGGACCAGGGCACTGCAGGACGTGTCTTCAGGTCAAACGGATTGTGGGACAAGGTCCAGAATGGAAGAGGCGTCAAAAGGCAAGAAGTTCCGCCTGACCCCGGGAGCCGGCCGCCTATGTCGTGGGCGATCTCAGGCCATACCAGGGGAACAAGACTTGGGGAGGGGGCAGGAGCCAAGCGCCCCCTCCGAGTCCGCGTTTCTTGGACCCTGAAGTATGGCACTCAACATTCAGAACTTATGACATTTGTGCAAGGCAGGGACATCGAAGCCTCTCAGGGACCAAGTATATCCAGAGTCCTTCCTACAGAAGGTGGTGGGGGTGGCGGCATTAGCAAGGCATCCCCCCACACAACTTGTCGGACCCTGAAGTATGGCTCTCAACATCCAGAACTTATGACATTTGTGCAAGGCAGGGACATCGAAGCCTCTCAGGGACCAAGGATATCCAGAGTCCTTCCTACAGAAGGTGGTGGGGGTGGCGGCATTAGCAAGGCATCCCCCCACACAACTTGTCGGACATGACCTCTGGATGTACTGGGTGTTCAATTTCAGAATTGAAACTACTAAGAAGCAATTAGAAGTGCTGTTTTCATGTTGCAGTAGGTTCCATGTAAATAGTTATTTAATACAACGTTTTATCCTGTTACTTTGCTGGTGTGTTGTATATATTTATAATATTTGCATAGTGTTTGTCGTTATTTTGGTGGGTGTCGGAGCCGAGCTGTCTTGCAGCCATCATGGCGTCGAGCTCGGTTCCTCTCTCTAGATTCATGTTTTTTCTAACGATTTATATGTTATAGTTTGCTAGCACGATACAGCGGATAGTCCGCATTTTATATATATGTCCTTTTTATTAGGGGGGTCCTCCGGTGGAGTCGGACGATCTACCTCTAATAAACGGTCCGGGTTGAACCAACTAGCAACAAACGGGGCAGAGATAGGCATGACGGGTTACAAAGGGGACAAAAGTGTGCACTACCTATCCTTCACTATCTGCAAAAACTAAATAGAGTATTGCGACTTTATGCTTATTTGTGAACAGAGAATGACCCAAAGAGAATCAATTTTGAACAATCATAGGCTATTGGCAGTGGGCAGAGAGGCCATGACACAGAAAATGGCTGTTACTTACGTGCATGGTGGGGCCTAAAAGGGACTAGATGGCGTGGCCACTGTTTCGCGACTTTCACTTTACTTTTAACAATGGCTGTGGTGAACATAAATGAACGCCGCTTATGTTTACCTAATTGTAGTCATTTTCCACAAAAAAGCTTTTGATATTTGCTATTAAAAAACAAAGAAAAACACTGAAAAAACCATAGGTTATAGACCATATATAGTTAAATATCTGAAGTCCATCTCTGCACTGCATGGAGATACAGGTCGTCGATCAGAAGATGTGCTGGCCACCTCTAATGGTAATAGCGTGGCCAGGGCTCTTGTCGTTGCCTCTGCAAATTGCAGAGGGTGCACTTGTTTGACATGCCGCACCATGGTATGTATGGAAAAGAAATATTTTTTTGCTGGATTTCTTCTTGAGAGAACCAAGTCACATATCGTGCAGGTTACTTTTGGTGCATTCACTTTCTTTTGATCTTCAGGATAAGTGAAAAATTGCCAGATGAAAGATTTATTTTTTCTTATTAAAGGTAGTCGATCATTTTGGTCAGATTCGGAAGATGAATGAGATACGGTAGCCATTTCACCAAAGTCTTCCAAAAGATGTAGGACGTTGTTGTCTCTTGAGAGCTCCGGCGGAGAAGGGTAGGTCTGCCAGCGCGGACACAGGAGTATGGAGCTAAAACCCTGGGCTCATCCCTGATGTTCAGTCCCGCCGACCCCTCATGTGGCATCTAACCCTTAACCATTAGGCATAGGAGTACCCACAGAGGTAACGTTTGACACACATGACACTAGCATGTTTTCCCTTGCACTTTATTAAGGTCCTGATGAATCGCGGGTGACTAGACCCACAGCGAGAAACATGTCGACCAGCATCACCTTTAGTTTCATCTAGGGTCACCCGACCTAACCTGCTGACACCTAGTGAGCTAACCCCACTTTTTTAACTGCAGCCAGGGGACCCCCAGAATAAACTGAATTCCGGTACCCCTTGCTACATTTTAATATCCCTCACACCATTACACCTAGCCCAGCCCACACACCCCCACCTCACCATAAGGCCGTTGGAAAAAAGATCTCCGCCAAAGAGCCCCTCTTTGAGGTGAGCCCGTCGGGGATTGCACCGCCTCCCCGACGAGGAGCAACCGCCGATGATGAAGCATGACATCCTTCGGGGTGTGTGAGGCTATTACATCCAACAAAATGGATGCCCCAGGATGTTACTCTAACATCTGTGGTCATGCCAGTGAACTCTTCCCTCACTCCCCATAGGAACAGTGCAGCAACCCCCCTTTTGGTTTCCTAGTGCAAGACACGGACACAAGCTGTAACTGGACCTTCCACCTCCCTGTGTGGTAAACCGTGTCCGTTGATCCATTGATCAACTACCTTAACTCCCTCCCTTTTTTGATATAGATGTTAGGATATTTTAGCAGATTTTAGAATCAAATTGGTCTTTTTATAGGTGGAAGTACTTATTTATTGGCATAAATTATGTATTTATGTATTTATACAATTATCAGGCTTGACTCATGTATATAGTTTCCATGTATTTATATAGGAACATAATATCAACATGAAGAGGTGCAATAGAAAAATATGATTTGTTTTTATTGACAAAAAGTATGTTTTCACTGTCTATGAGCCGTGAGTGGAGATCGCTGTTTTTGCACAATTCACTGTCACTTTAAAAAATACATAAAATGGTGGAGGAAGCCAGGGATCGCTGTCATCTGATCAAGGTCCAGGAAGGACCGAAACGCGTCATGGCCGACTAAAGGAATAAACAAAATAACCTTTTCACAGAAACGTGGTCCGTGCCTGCTTTTATATTCCAGGATGGTGAATTGAAGGAGCAGCTTTAAATTATATTTCGGCTGGACAAGCTTCTGACAGCCCAGCACGGACCCCTACTCATGAAGAGGCGACGACATAACAGAAGCGTATGCTTTCGTACTTTCAGCCGGAAGCAATTGGACTGTTTTCCCTGTAAGGATAAGATCGTCGCCCCTCCCCCCTCCGCGGCCAAGGATATACCCAGCCCGAAGTGATCTCCTCGAGGAGCAGTGTCGGAGGATGCAATGGTCGGGGATCGAACACCGAAGGTAGGAGGGTACACAGCATTGAGTGGAGAGTGGCGTACACACAGCAATAAATAGCGGGACTGATTTACAGTTAAACCTCACTATTTGTGCCCCAGCAACACGTAATTGTATTCCGAATGTCAGCGGACATGCTTAGGGACCGAGAGGCGGCAACCTCTGAACTTTTTGGCAATACATCTTAAGGCAGCCTCACATTACATCAAGTTGCCCCAAACCCAGTAAATGAGAATATTAAAAACAAATGCAGGCAATTAGTAAAACTGTCTTACTCAGAACAAGGCAAATGGTGGGAGCATAAATCCTTACAACGTTATTTGGACCTTAATAGAATTCCAAGGGGATTACGAATATTAATAGCTCCCAGCTACGACCAACCCAATCCAAACCTGTTGAGAGACTGGGTGCAAAGCAACCAAGAATCATCTAGGAAACTAGTAGAAATTCTGGTTCATTATGCAGAGATAGAATGGTGCTGCAGGAAAAAATTGAGGCTCTCAATGAGGAAATTAAACAAATGAATTTGGGCGAAGAAGAGAAAACACTAAGAGAGCAAATGATGGTGCGTTTAAAAAAAGAGGAGGATAAGATAAAAGAACACAAAGCTTACATATTTCACAGAGACAGAGTGGACTATGAAACTGGCCGAATTTTCACTTTTTCAAAAAAATTTGATGTGATGAAAACTAACAAAATGAGGAAACAGAACCAGACCGACACAAACACATCCACAAGTAAAGCCACTCATGAACAAGTTTCAAATTCTGATTTGACCTCCAATCTGGAGAGTGAGGCAGAATCCGAGGAACAGGCTGTAGCCCAAGAGCCAAATTGACAAATCTGTCTCCAGGGGAAGAAATGATTTTTTTAGTGTAAGAGAGTTAGGCGACTTTACGCCCAAGGACTCAACAGAATGTCAGAGGAAGAGGCGCATCCACAAGCGCAGACAGAGGAGAAAAGCATAATGAACAGCCCTCTTTCAAAAAAACAAGGGGAAGGGAGAGACGTTGGTGGAACCAACATTAGAAAAAGATTCAACCAAAACAATCATTAACCTCTCAGAAATTACCCTAACGAAAGCTGAAGAACAAATCTTAACACTTGGACTTTCGTTCTGTCCAGAGTCTAACTTTAATTACGCCAACACCAGAATGGATATATACAGATTCATAAGGAAATTAAAACTTAAAAAGTACCATGCGCTAATAAATTTTAAAAAGAACACAAAAGAAATAGAGATGGCGGAAGCCAATAGTGGTGAAAAGGATCAAAGAGAAATGTCCCAAGTAAAGGACTCAACCCTATTGGAAACATTGATGGAACTACAATTGACAAGTTCTACTGAGGCAATACACCATATGAATCAACAATGGGACATTCAAAGCACTAGAGAAGTAACATCAACAGCACTCTCACCAATAACAGATGACTTACTAGAAAGAAAAAAGACCCCCTTCAAAAGGAAATCTACCTTCAATCCTATAATGACCAGAGACAGTATTGATATTTTCAATGATCAAGTAACCAACGAAGTCAAGAAACTAAACTACAAAATATTGCAAAGTAAACAGAAATGGCAACCAAAAGACAGGCAATATAAAGAGCTAATGATGAAGTTACAAAGCAACAAAAAAGTAATTGTAAGGAATGCCAACAAAGGAGGAAACATTGTGTTGTGGGACAGGAAACAATATATGAATGAGGCACTATCACAACTCAACGATAGAGAATGCTATAAAATCAGCAATTGGGGAGCGTTAAAAACAATACAAGATGACTTCTGCAGGAAAGTGCTGGCATGGAAAAGTGTGGGAATTTTAACAATAGAAGAGTATTCGTTTATACGTAAAGAAAATCCAACCGTACCAAACATTTACTTTATTCCAAAGATTCACAAGGACATTGCAAATCCACCAGGCCGACCTATCATCTCGGCACAAAAAAGTCTATTGGAAAACGACAGCCAATACATAGATTATTTTTTACAGGAACTTGTGCATTCTTTACCATCATATGAGAGACACTAGTGACTTTCTAGGAAAAATTAACAGTTTTGAATGGAAAGAAGGTTACCATCTAATGTCTCTAGATGTTGTGTCGCTCTATACCAGTATAAGACATAGAGATGGTATAAGGGCTTTGGAATTGTTCCTTAGCAAAGGCAAGCCTAGACTCTCTGATCATGATATGATGCTAAGTGACCTAACCACATTTTGCCTAAACAATAATGTTTTTATTTTTGATAGAACTGTTTTTCAACAAGTGCGTGGTGTTGCGATGGGGGCCAGCTTCTCCCCCAGCTATGCCTGTTTACACATGGGCTGGTGGGAGGAGCTGGTCCTCAACGAAACACACAAGTCAGCAATGGACAAAAATGTGAAAGCATTTCTTAGAAACATTGATGATATTTTTGTTGTTTGGGATGGTTCAATAGATGAAGCCAATGAATTTGTTCAAAGCATCAACAATAATGAAATCAATCTGAGTTTTACGGCAACAATTGATTGCCATACTATTAATTTTTTTAGATGTGGAGGTTTTTGCAAAGAACGACAAGCTGGAAACAAAACTCTTCAGAAAGACAACAGCAGGAAACTCAGTGCTTCCCTTGACTAGTTACTGCCCAAGACACTTGGTTAACAGTATCCCCTACGGGGAAATGTTAAGAATTAAACGCATCTGAAATAATCCAATTAATTACAAAAAGCACAATTGGAAAGCAAAAATAGATTCCTAGCTAGAGGGTACAACAAAAAAACAATTGATGCAGCAATAGCAAAAACCTTGAAGTTAGAGAGGGAGACTCTCTTAAATACTGAGTCAAACAATTAAGAAAAAGATAAGAAAGCAAAACAATTGCGCCTAAATACTACATACAATTCGCAACACAAAACCATCAGAAATATAGTTCAACACAATTGTCCGATCGTGCTTGATGACCCGGTGATAGGAGGGCTTCTACCTAAAACATTGGGGATAACTTACAGAAAGACTGCTTCTATGAGCAGTAGCTTAGTTACAAGCAGGCCAGAAGTGGTGAAAACCCAGAATTGGCTCACACAAAGACATGGGTTTGTCAAATATAAAAATTGTACGGCATGCCAATATGGTACAAATATGAAAGCATACAAGACACCCTTTAGTGACAGGGATATAAACATACGTAGAACTTTTCTTGCAAAACCGATTATGCTATCTACATTCTTGAATGTACATGCAAACTCAAATATGTGGGTAGCACTAAACTCCCTGCCAACAAGTGCATATTGCAACACTGTTGTAAACTTATCGTGTTACTTTTATTATCTCTTCTCTATGATTTTCTCTTCTCTTTATGGTTTACTTGTGTTCTAGAATTGTTATGCCTGTTTGTGGGACTTGTGTTCTGCTGCGTCAGTTGGTGTACTGGTCAGCAGGCGTTGAGTCCACATCTTGCCGTGCTCTTCATTAAACACCTTATACTACAACAACTGGACTGGAGATTTACTTACCACAAACACCTTAGAGCAATAATCAACAAAGACCCCACCTCTTCTGTCGCCAGACACTTTCAGGAAAAACACAATAGTGATTTGAAATTCTTATCCTACTACCTTATTGACTGAGTCCCCAAAAACACAAGAGGAGGTGATCGGAAAGGCATCTTGCGCAAACTAGAGACAAGATACACAATTGATCTCAACAACAAGATGCAGGGAGGTCTTAACACCACAGAAGACCTATACACCTGTAATTAAAGAGTACTCTCTTTTGCCCTCTCTAGGCACACTAAGGTGCTCACATATAACAACTCAACAAAAAGAATTTACCAAGTATCTATAACTGATTCCCAAAAACTATAAAACACTAGAAGAGATGCCAAACTTAATATAAACTAAAGATGATGAAACAACATAGGTACCTTAGACTGCCACCTGACCTTAAACCAATAAAATCTTGCTTTTTTTAAATAAGTTTCTAAGTTTTTCACTTTTAATACACAGGGGAGGTAACAGCTTTTTGCAAATATTGCACAATTTTAGGTCACTCAATAGGTCCAATCCCAATTAAGGGTTTAATATTGCATAAGAGCAACATTTTTACACTTTATTAGGGAGAAAAAACAGCATCCACAGAAATCAAAGGATGTCCATCAGAGACAGGAGTGTTATTATATTGAGACAAACATACAGCCTTAATAAATATGTAGTTGCATTTAGGCAATTATTAAAAACAAAAATAAGCAATGGTATTTTTATCTTACTTTGATTTTAAAATGTCAAATGTTTGATAGGATATTTTAGAGGATTTTAGAATCAAATTGTTTTTTTATAAGTGGAAGTACTTATTTATTGGATTAAAATATGTACTCATACAATTATCAGGCTTGACTCATGTATATAGTTTTCCATGTATTTATATTGGAAAATAATATCAACATGAAGAGGTGCAAGAGAAAAATAGTGATTTGTTTTTATTGACACAAAGTATGTTTTCACTGTCTATGAAACGTGAGCGGAGATCGCTGTTTTTGCACAACGCACTGTCACTTTAAAAAATACATAAAATGGTGGAGGAAGCCAGGGATCGCTGTCATGTGATCAAGGTCCAGGAAGGACTGAAACGTGTCATGGCCGACTAAAGGAATAAACAAAATAATCTTTGCACAGAAACATGGTCCATGCCTGCTTTTATATACCGGGATGGTGAATTGAAGGAGCACCTTTAAATATTTTATATATATATATATATATATATATATATATATATATATATATATATATATATATATATATATATATATATATTCACTGAAAAAAACATACGTTTCAGGCCTTATAAAGTTAGGAATTAGCATTTAAAAAACCTTTGAAATTCACTCAAAAAACTATAAGTTTGAGGGGTGTTATAGTTAGCTGGGCATTTCACTTATACAAAACCATTGAAATTGCTCCTATATAGTTAGTTGTACTAACTATATTTTGCGCACCCGCAATCCACCGCTGATGATGTCACATATTACATCATTCATGACATGGTCAGTGACATCACTGATGACATCTCAAATGACATCACTGATGACATCATTGATGACATCATCCAGTGAATGTGGTTTGCTTTGTTATTTAAATATGCATTATATATATAGTAATTTGCATTGAAGAATGAGTAGATATATAAAAATAAATATTTTGATGGAGGATTTAGTAGCAGTGTAATTGACTGTTTACTTTAACAATTTATAGTGTCTCACTAAATATATTGGATAGTGACTAACTGTGTGAATATCTGTATCACTTTCTCAGTTGTTGTGTAAACTGGTTCTCCAGTTGGTTACTAGCTATGTGAAAGTCTATATTAGTTATTGATTAGTTAACTGAGTATTTGTAGGGGAGAGTGAATGTGTGTGTGGTTCTGTGGGGGTTGTGTGACTGCCCAAAGATGTGTGAATAGTTGATTCAGTAGATATATGAAGTTAAAACTACATGTTCTAACAGTTGTTTGGGTGAGTGAATATCTTTATTGGTGTGGTGATGAGCAAATATATTTCTCAATGGTACATGTCCAACAAACTAGACAAATAAAAGGCAGTGTATGTGTCAGTTGTTGTATATAAATAAGTATACATAAGACTCAATGATTGTGTGAATGACTGTATGGATAATTGTATACTTGTAATAATGATTTTATAATACACTAAGTATGACTTACTATCGAAATGAATAGATGAAGTGGTGTTTGTATAATTTTGCAGCTAAGTAAGTATGTAAGTATGATCCATTCTTTGCATAAGTGAGCAGGATAACTTCATATGTGAATAGGTTGTGTGCTGGTGTGTAATGTCAATATATGTGTATAAGTATTTTTGATAGTGTTCTTTTGTTCATTGACAGCATGTATGAGTGAATCTACAGGTAAGTGATTAGATGTGTGTATACATCTAGGAATCACTGAGTGGGTTTTTAGATACTTTTATTGCTGTGTCAATGGATTCAAATATGATACTCTGTATTTTACAAAGAGTGATGAAAGATTTTACTAGTGTATGAAAAGGTGTATGTGATTGTCACGTGGATGATGTCATCAGTGATGTCATCAGTGATGTCATTTAAGATGTCATCAGTGATGTCACTGACCATGTCACGAATGATGTAATATGTAACAACATCAGCAGTGGATTGCGGGTGCGCGAAATATAGTTAGTACAACTAACTATATAGGAGCAATTTCAATGGTTTTGTATAAGTGACATGTCCAGCTAACTATAACACCCCTCAAACTTATAGTTTTTTTAGTGAATTTCAAAGGTTTTTTAAATGCTAATTCCTAACTATATAAGGCCTGAAACCTATGGTTTTTTTCAGTGAATTTCAAAGGTTTTTTAAATGCTAATTCCTAACTAAATAAGGCTGAAACCTATGGTTTTTTCAGTGAATTTGCAGGGTTTTTTAAATGCGAATTCCTAACTATATAAGGTCTGAAACGTATGTTTTTTTCGGTGAATTTCAAAGGTTTTTTGAAATGCTAATTCCTAACTATATAAGGCCCGAAACCTATGTTTTTTGCGGTGAATTTTAATGGTTTTTTAAATGCTAATTCCTAACTACATCAGGACTGAAACCTATGGTTTTTTCATTGAATTTCGTAGGTTTTTTAAATTACAATTTTAAATGTATTCATTGTTATTTTTTTATACTGATTTACTACATTTTTGCAGGCAGGTGTTCAGAGGGCAGGCCCCCTTTTTACAACACTCTGCAGCGCAGCTCCATGGCGCTTACTGGAGATACCTGTTGGACTAGTTCCCTCTAGGGGACCTCTGGATTGAACAGGAATTAATTCCCCAACTTAAGCTGTGCAAACGCGTCCTGTATAGTGTTTTAAATTGGGGGATTAAGTTCCCTTGCATACTGGGGGTCCCTGGGGACCAACTAGACCACCATGAGCCTTCATTATGCGCAAGGGGGCTGCGTTGCTTTTCCCTTGGGGCGGCGGTCCCTGGGGCAGTGTGGGGGGGGATTGGGCCCCTCACACTACTATATCACTATGCCCCCACGATTTTGTCCCCCCGGGGGGTAATTTGAAAAAAAAAGGGTTTAAAAAAAAATTGGGGCCTTGGGGGTGCTTGTGGGACCACCTGGGCAGGCCTAGGGGGTCAGGGTGCTTCTACCCTGCCCCCTTTCTGAGTTCTACACGTTTGTTTTTCTGCTTTCTTGTGCCTCAGTATACCGAGGCACAAGATGGCTGCCATCAATTTCTGTTTTGGAGTGTTGACAGACAATGGCAGCCAATCAGCATGCAGCTCGTGCACGGGAAGGTGCGCGCACGGGTGCACGTATGGTGTGCGCCTATAGATATATACATTTTTTCTCTTTTCATTTTCTCAGGAACTACTGGAGAGATTTACACCATTTAAGCAAAAGGGCGATTGCCTAATATCGTGTAATTCCGTTCAGCCGTCCGGGCTGTAGCCGTGTCTAATCGTCCTATGGAAAATAACATGGGAAAACACGTTTGGGGACCCCCCTTTTTTCTCTGCCCCCACTTCACAAATCACCCCAAAACTTTCAGGGAAGGAGCAGAGCGGAATGGGCCATCTTCTTTGAGAAATTCCCAAAGATTCATCAATCGGCGCCAAAGTTATTCCCGATAGAATGTTGCGGATTTCCTATGGAAACTAGGTCCTAACTATATATACCTTCTGGCGGTCGGCAGTAGGTACATTTTTATTTATTTTTTGAATCGCGGGGTACACGCACCGTGCACGTACCTCGCATAGGTACGCGTACGGTGCACACACCCCACGATTTTCCCCCAAAAATAAAATACATTTGGGCCTTGGGGGTCCTTGTGGGACCCCCTGAACAGGCCTAGGGTGTCAGGTTGCTTCTACCCTGCCCCCTTTTTGAATTCTACACGTTTGTTTTTCTGCTGTCCTGTGCCTCAGTCTACCGAGGCACAAGATGGCTGCCAACAATTTCTATTTTGGAGTGTTGACAGACAGTGGCAGCCAATCAGCTTTTTTGGGGCCTTGGGGGTCCTTGTGGGACCCCCTGAGCAGGCCAAGGGGGTCAGGGTGCTTCTACCCTGCCCCCTTTGCGTGTTTTCCACCTTTGTTTCACTGCTTTCTTGTGCCTTGGTTCTACCAAAGCACAAGATGGCTGCCAACACTTCCTGGTTTGGAGTGTTGACAGACAGTGGCAGCCAATCAGCATGCCTTCCCGAGAAAGCAGCATGCTCATTGGCTGTCAACACTTCTAACCAGGAAGTGTTGGCATCCATCTTGTGCTAGGTAGACTGAGGCACAAGAAAGCAGAAAAACAAACGTGTAGAACAAGAAAAGGGGCCTTCCCAGGTGGTCCCACAAGGACAAAAAGGCTCACATATTTTTTTTTTTTAAACCCGGTCTATTTTTTTAAAAATTACCCCCCGGGGGGATCAAATTACGAGGGCATAGTGATAAAGAAGTGTGTCGGGTCCCCAATCCCCCCATACTGACCCGGGGATCGCTGCCCCCCGGGGCAAAACAACCCAGTCCCCTGGCACATACTGGAGGCTCCTGGTGGGCTAGTTGGCCCCCAGGGACCCCCAGTATGCAAGGAGAAATAGTTCCCTCTCTGCAAACACGCCCGGGGGCTGCATTGCAGTGAGGTGTAAAAAAGGGTGTGGCCTCATTACACCTCTCTGCAATGCAGCCCACTGGCGAAAACTGGAGGTTCCAGGTGGGCTACTTGGCCCCCAGAGACCCCTAGTATGCAAGGGGAATTAGTTCCCCCTCTGCAAACGGGCCCGGGGGCTGCGTTGCAGAGAGGTGTAAAAAAGGGTGTGGCCTCATTACACCTTTCTGCAATGCAGCCCCCTGGCGCATACTGGAGGTTCCAGGTGGGCTAGTTGGCCCCCAGGGCCCCCCAGTATGCAAGGGGAATTAGTTCCCCATCTGCAAACACGCCAGGGGGCTGCGTTGCAGAGAGGAGTACAAATTTTTTTTATGTAATTTAAAAAATAATACATCTAAAAATAAATAAGTTATATTAATGTAGTAAATCAGTATAACAAATATAACAATTATTACATTGAAAAATGATCATTTACAAAACCATTGAAATTTACTGAACAAACCATAGGTTTCAGCCACGTTATAGTTAGGAATTAGCATTTAAAAAACCTTGCAAATTCACAGAAAAAAACATAGGTTTCACACACGTTACAGTTAGGAATTAGCATTTAAAAAACCTTTGAAATTCACAGAAAAAACCATAGGTTTCACAGCAGTTATAGTTAGTTGGTCATTTTACTCATACAAAACCTATGAAATTCCCCTGTTATAGTTAGTTCAGCTAACTATAACTCGCGCGCCCGCAATGCACTGCTGATGATGTCACATATTACATCACTCGTGACATGGTCAGTGACATCACTCATGACATCACTGATGACATCTCAAATGACATCCCTGATGACATCACTGATGACATCATCCAGTGAATGTGTCTCTTTCTGAAAAATAAATAAATATTTTTATATATGTATATCTAAAGGTCTCAGACATGGAATATCGTATTTGAATGCTCAGATAATTAAACCTCCTTTACTACTCTAACATCTGTCCATACAATATTATCTGAGCACAGAATTTGTGTTCTTGCCACATTAAGTTTGTACCCGGATATTTGACCAAACACTGTCGCTAATCGTTCTATCTCTACTATTACTAAAGAGGGATCTACAGTAGTCACAGCTATGTCATCCGCATAAGCGAAGACAGTAAATTGATAATCACGTACCAAAAAAGGAGGTATGTGGGAATTATGAGCTAATTGTTCTAAAAAAGGATTAATACAAAGGGCAAATAAAAGGGGGGAACAAGGGCAGCCTTGCCTAGTAGCCCTGATGATAGACACCGCCTCAGATAATAAACCCATAGCAGAAATTTTGGCAGTGGGGGTTATATAAAGTGCCTGCAAAGCCGTCATAAATCAGTTACCAAATCCACTTCAATACATCAATTGCCTAAGATAGTCCTATTCCAAACGATCAAACGCTTTCTCCGCATCTAATAAAATCAAGCCTAAATCGCTCTTTTCAATGCATGCAATATCGAATAGTGTTATAACTTTATTCACATGAGTAACAGTTCCTCGCTGAGGTATAAAACCATGTTGGTTTAGAGAGACTAATGAGGTGATTACTTTGGATAGCCGATTTGCCAAGATCTTAGAATAAATCTTGCTTTCGCAATTTAGTAACGAAATTGGATGATATGATCCCACCAAGTCCGATTCTTTACCCTTTTTGCAAAAAAACACAATGGTGGCTTCTGCCCAAGATTTGGGCTGATGGCCTAATTGTCCTGCACGAAACACACTCAGCATCTCATCCTTTATTAGGTGGAAAAAAAGCCTATAAACCTCTGCAGGAATCCTATCAGGTCCTGCCGCTTTTCCTAAGGCTAAACTATTAACAGCACTTTCCAATTCTGCAATAGTAATCGGTGTATCAAGTTGCTCCGCCACCAAAGGGTCTAACTGCGCAAGTCCCTCCTGTAAAAAAACACTTTCTTCCCCACCCATTCCTCCCTGCTGCGTATATAGGTCGGTATAAAACTGATGAAAGATGGAGAGTATTTGTTGTGGGTCATGATGCAAACGCCCGCTCTGATCCTTCAATGATTGAATATTTCTGGCAGATTCTTTCATACGAAGTCGCAAAGCCAAGCGTCTGCCAATAGTTTCCCCATATTTGTGATTTTGCTGTTAAAATATTAGATATTTTCTAGCCTTCTCCAAATTCCAAAACCCCAGAATATTTTCCAGATGTTTAGCAACTATGTTTTCTAATCCTGAGATATCATTCTCATGCAACGCAATCCCTGCAGTTAGGGCACCTTCCGCCTCTCTCAAGGCCTCATAGTGCCGATATAATTCCAATTTAAGTTTCTTTTGTTGGTGCAAACCAAAACTAAGCACTTCTCTGCGAAAACAGGTCTTGAAAGTATCCCAAATAATAGTAATATGAGCCTAATATGAGCCGACAAACTGTTATTTATGAATAAATCCTTCATCCAGCGATTCATACGTTCTTTAAATTCATCATTTAAACAATGCTTCCGATCTAATGAGAAAGACTTGGGTAGGATCTTCCTCCTTGATATGCCTAATTCTAGAACAAGAGGAGCAGGATCAGAGGAGATCCTCGGATATAATTGAATAGAAGCGTCTGATAAAATGGAAAGGGGTGCAAAAAAGTAATCCAATCTGACTAACTTTTAAGAGGGTAAGAATAAAACATAAAACCCAAATCAGATTTCTTTAACTTACCCCAGACATCCACTAAACCATGATCGCACACTGAATTATAAAGTGCTTTAAAAACTCGTGGTTTCGGACCTATATATTTCTGGAGGCCCTCATGTAACGCTTGATTAGTTAAATTAATATTAATGTCTCTGGGGGCGTGGCTAGCATCTGGCGACAATGGCCGCAGCCTAAGAGAGCTCCGGGAGCCGCCGCGATAACCCCAATAATCCTGCCACTTCTCCTGATCCCCACATGGTAAAAACGAACTGTAGAAGCACCGCAAGAGCTCCGGTGGCAGCAGTGAAAGTCTGGGTGAAAAGTCAGAAGCCGGCACACTGGGCGGTCGAGGGGCGTTGTTGAGGCCTGAATCCTCCACTGAAGCCGGGACCCACAGTGATAGCAAGAGCAGCGGACTGTACTCCTGGCCAGGGGTGCGAGTTAAGAACAGACGCCCCGCGTTGCAGAGGCATCCTGGTGTGAAGCAGATCGCCAGAGAAGTGCAGGAGAGGCTGGGATCGCACCGCGTTTGGAGGCATTACTCTACGGAGATCCCCAGGTAAGAAAGGGCAGGCCTATGACAACTTGACACTGGAGGCCTAGTAAGACACAGGGCCTGACATAGAGCATGGGCATCGGACATTTCTACTGTTACCCACTTAGCAAAACGAACTTCAGAAGCACCGCAGGATCTCCTGGTGCCAGCAGTGCAAGTATAGGTGAAAAACGGGCTGCCGGCGCACTTAGCGGTCGAGGGGCGGAGCCGAGGCCTGGGTCCTCCACTAAAGCCGGGGCCCAGAGTGAGTGCGGCGCCCACTTGCGGGCATAGAAACAGCAGCGGACCCCGCCCATGGCCTGAGTGTGACTTTAAGGACAGACGCCCCGCATTGCAGACACATCCTGGTTAGAAGCGGACAGCCGGAGGAGGGGGGGAGAGGCTTTGAACACACTGAACATGGGTGCACTGCTCGACAGGGAGGCCCCGGAGGAATAGTGCGGGCCTCCGATGGCTTGGCAACAGAGGCCCAGCGGGACACAGGGCCTGACATAAAATGTGGGCATTGGCCTGAGGTGCGGATTAAGCGTGGGCACCCCGCAGAAAGGATACATCCTTGGGCTGCTTGGACAGCTGGTGGAGTACGAGAGAGGCTGAGACCACTACACGTATAGAGGCACTTTTCAAAGGAGCTTCACGAGTGCCAAGAGCGCTGGCCTATGACAACTCAGCACTGGCGACATATTGAGCCTCGGGGCCAGGCGCGGAACTTGGGCATCGGTGGACCAGTGGAGACACGAGGTACCGGACAACTTGGGTACCAGGAACATCACCCCCTAAAAGTTGACATACACAGGAGCGATGGCCTGCAATAACGGTGCGCACAGAGAAATATTGGTATGCTGAAAAAGCGACACGGCCCCGAACACACTATAGGCAGCGGGAATTAGGTTCCATTAGGCCAGCATGGACAGCCTCTTGAAGACACCTGCGGGCAGTTTGGCAGGGAAAGGGAGGCACATCATCGTAGTAGGAAAGTAACAAGGCACCCTGGTCAGAACCTAACAGTCACCCCTCAGCATTATTGTAACGAAGACAGCAACTGACTTAGGCGACCTCCCTCCCCTCACCCTATAAACCGCAAGTCATATACACTGCTGGGGTGAGAAGGAACACAAAGAAGCGCTTGCGGCGACGTTGACTGCCACAAACAGTTCACCAGCGGAGCAGCCGAAGAAGGTCACCCTGAATGACGTGATGTCTGCACTGCAACTGATGCAAAACTCTATTGGTACCATATCCTGCTACATAACGCTACTCTGATCCAACATCTCCAAAATGAGCACGAGAGTGGCAGAGGTTGAAGCCACTACGACAACCTTATCGACAGACACGGCCACTTTACAGCGCCAAGTACAACAACTGGAAGCTACAACCAGACAGCTAGCTGAGAAGCTGGACAATCAAGAAGGGAGATCGCTACGCAATAATATCCGCCTGTTAGGTGTACCAGAAAGTGTCAGGGGGCCAGCCTTAGATCTTGTTGTGGAGGAGCTGATCCAATCCCAACTGCAACCACGGTGACTTTCACATTTTTTCTCGGTGGAAAGGGCCCACCCTGTGCCGGGTGGATGACCGCAGCTGGAGGCACCCCTATGGCCTATCCTCGCACGCATATTTAACTTCAGAGACCGAGATGTAATCTTGCAGGCGGCTCGGGTCAGCCCCCCCTTGCGGATCAACAACAGTGAAGTGACATTATATCCAGATTATACAGACGCACAAAACAACGGCGGAATTTTACGGAAGTCAAGAGAGAGATCAGTAGCAGGGAACTAAAGTATGCAATGCTCTTTCCGGCAAAGTTAAGAGTTGAAGCAGAACGTAAAAGCTGCTTTTTTTATGTCACCGGAGGAGGCACAAAATTGGCTGGAGGGATGGCGACCTGCCAAGGGACATAACAGACGGGATGCCGGAAGACGGCGGCAACCCTCGCAAGCTGCTCACCGAGAAGAGTCGTATGGATCACCGGTGCAGCGCACAGTATCAGGAAGCAAGAATGGAGCTGAATGATGTCTAAGGGGGACTACCTCTGCGACGCAAGAGACTGCCTGGAAGTAGCTGTCCCACTGGATTACACCTTAACAGAGGATCGGAACCTGCACACTGACTTACCGACAGGCTGCAAGGCGGAGGCGAGGCCATTGACACTAAGGACTGACCGCAATCAATAATGGACTCGATTAGCGGGATGATTGGTGAACATTGAGCCCCTGACCGGGACGACACACTGTGGGGACTGCAGGACCAAAATCGTATTACTGTTTCAGGGTGATGCGGTGGGCCACGGAGAAGCTCTCCACCCCTTATGCAAGTACACAGTTATGGGGTTCAAGCACTCTGCTGAGTTGGGGAGGCGGGTAGTTCTAAATCCGCTAGGCAGGGAGGCAGGGAGGGGGGTGGAGGGACGGGACCAGTTAATAACACAGCTATTGAATGTCTTTCCTTTTTTTGTTGTAAGATTAACCGAAGTATTGTTCTAGGACATAGCACGGCAGGCAGATTTGAAATAGCTCAGGATAACTCCGCTATAACCACTGTTTATGGCATTTATACACCAAGGTGACAGGGACAGAACTAGGCAAGTGCAGCCAGCCCAGCAACAGGACCTCCCATTGACTGTGATTTCTTGCAACGTACATGGGTTAGGGGGCAAGATGAAGTGTGGGCTAATATTACAATATCTTAAACGAAAGGCTCCAGCAGTGGTGCTCCTCCAAGAGACCCATCTGCAGGGGACGACAGTTCACTACCGGCTCGAGGGGAGTGGGTATGCTTGTAAACAAGCAATGTCCCTAATAGTAACCGGGACCCAACATGACGAACAGAGCAGGTTTGCCGTAGTCTCATTCCAATGGGATGGCAGACAATACAATGTGGTATCAGTATACATGCCGCCAAAGCTGCACCAGGCTGCTTTCCCAGATCTTGGTAGGTTCCTGCTCACGCTTCCCCAGGTGAACTGATTGTGGGAGGCGATTTTAATGCCACTGTGAACGCAGAAATGGACCGACAGCCCCCAAGAACCACGAGTAGTACCGGTCACAAACTCCGAGACTTTGTGGACTCGCTAGGCCTACTTGACATATGGAGAACTAGGCTACCAGAAGATAGACAATTTACATTTCATTCAGGAGTGCACAATAGCCTATCCAGACTTGACCATATTTTTACCTTAGCCACGGGGGTGCTCAGACTAGTGGAGGTCAGACACTTGCCCAGGGGCATATCGAACCACTCCCCAATCCTAATCTCATATGCTCCAAATACCCCACAAAATCAGAGGATGTTCCCAATTCGCCCAGGGTATCACAAGAATCGTAAGATAAGTAAAGCCCTTATTAAGGCACCAAAATACTACTTTACAGAATCTCAACATTCGGTTTCATCCCCCACTACACTATGGGAGGCATATAAGATGGTGCTCAGAGGTCATGCTATCTCACTAATTACGGGTCAAACGCGAGAGACACAGAAACACATTGACAAACTGGAGCTAGAGGTAGCACAGGAGGAAGCGACCCTGGCAATAACCACGACTGAGACGGCAGCACATAGTTTGTGCTTAGCACAGTAGGAATATAAGACATTCGCTCGTTAAGAGGCCGCCAAAAAATATATATATATATATATTAATGTCTCACAAATTACCAAAGGTTGCTCCCACAAAGCCAATTCCATATTTAATTCAACTATTGTTTCTCGGTCATCAAGATTCGACCCATAAATAGTGCAAACCGTAATCTTACATCCCCCAAGACCACATTCAGTTATAACCCAACAACCATGTTTGTCAGCTAATATACGTCCAATAGTGAGAAAATTTGATTGAGCTAAAATAGCAACACCACGGATCATGCCAGTTTGCTGAGAGGCGGATATTAATGAGAACCCCAACTCTTTCAAGATAATACGTTTAGCCCAAGGTATATGGTTCTCTTGAATGCAGACTAGATCTGGCTGAATGTGTCGTAATTCCGCAGCCACCCTCTGCTGCTTTGCCCAATTATTAAGACCAGAAACATTTAGGGGCAGATTTATGTTAACTGGCGCATCCCCAGGGATGCGCCAGTTAACGTGCGCCACAGCTCCGCCACGCATGGTGCGCCGCATTTATAAAGCGGCGCACCATGGTGCAAAAACGGCACAGATGCGTCACACATCTGTGCCGGAAATGTGGCGCATTGCTGGAGTTGCGTCGCAAGCGCGAAGCAGCTCCAGCAAGGCTCGGGGGTGCCGCATCTACACAATGCTGCATCAAGACCTACGCCTGCTTCAAGCAGGCGCAGGGTTTTGACGGAGCATTGGCCTGAAAGTGACTGAGTGAAATCTCATAGATTTCACTCAGCCACTTTCAGGAGGCGTTCCTGCGCAGGAACGCCCCCCCCCCTGCGCAGGAACGCCTCCTTATGGCGCAGGGCTTTACAACGTGACGCATCTTCTAGATGCGTCATGTTGTAAATAGGGCGCATTGTTTGCGCCGCAGTTGCGTCAAATAAAGTGACGCAATTGCGGTGCAAGGGCATCATAAATCTGCCCCTTAATTTTTTACCCTTTATATAACATTGTGATAATATAAACACCCTGACCATGGAGAAGATGACCCACTGTAGACGCACTTAAGCCACCTACTGCATATATCTACACTTTGAATCCAAAAAATGTTATTTATTTTTTTCCTAACATTTAAACAATTACTTGCTGCTGTGAAATGTGTACCCCTTTTACCCCACCTCAGTGATACCCTACCCCCTACCCCTCCCTACCCTAGTGTACCCCATTAAGCTATTACTTATTCAGTTAGTCAAATAATTTTATTCGGTTCAAAACATGAGCCATAACAGACAAAACTACAATATATACAAATAGATAAAAAAAGAAATGTAAACACTTCAAAATACAAACATAAAATCAGTACATATATTGTTAAAATCAATGATTTGTTTACAACTTATAGTTCTGTGAATTCGAACAATGTAACTTTAACTATACATTGTTCAAAAAAGTGTATTGATGCCTCTTGCTTGCAAAATTGTTTCAAAAATTGTATAGGAAATTCTTTACGGGGCCTACTGTGAAAACCAGAAAAGAAAAACAGATGGAGAGTGCATTGCTTAGTGATTTCATTACAGGGACCCACATGAAACTTATAATTAAAATTATTTGTTTTTAGGAAAAGCTATGAGAAAGTGCAGCCAAGAAGAAAAACATTAAAGGGACTCTAAAAGATCGTCAAGACAAGGCGAACACACCACGGGGTAATACGCTCCGGCAACCTACCTTGGCGGAGTCCTTCTCCGGAGCGGTGGGAAATGCTGCTGGTCCTGTGGGTCATGGCGACGGCACATCAGGTAGTATTGAGCGTTCAGGCAGTTCATCACCGTCAGAGGCGCGCGCACAAAAAACGCTGAGCAGGATGCTCACTGATGCGTGGCTGACGGAGCAATCAGGCCTATCGGTGGGAGACGAGAGGAAACACTGCCGGCAAGATCAAAGGCTGGCGAGCAGGGAGAAACGCGCAACGAGGTAAGTCGTGCTGACTCCACAACGAAGCAGGAGGGAGCACCGGGGTAGGATGGTGATAAAACCCGATCAGGTTTACCCGCCGCAGGTGATGGCATGAATGGGCGATTGTTTTCAAGTGAGACCCTTAGTGACATTGACAATCGCACTTTGGGGCAGAGCGGCCAAGGGCCAATTGCAGCAACACCGGTTATTGCCCATATGACTCCAGTATGTGAACACAGCTCGCTCGGGGCAGAGGGAGCAGTGGAGGCAGCTGGGGCAACAAGTGTGGTAGGTAGAGGCAGTGAGCTCAATTCTGGAGAGGCAAGAAGATCATCCACCTCTGGCTACAGTCCCTGTTGGATTGATAGCCCCTGGCTCACCAGGTGATGAATGTTTTTTTTCAGTTAACGATGATACTGACTCGACATCGGAAGAGTGCGATGGCTCAGGGGAAAGCTACACAGGCAGCACAGATGCTGACACTGACCCAGATCAGTCAGCCGCTGGGAGTGCAATTCAGAGGGCCTCTTTAAATCAAAGGTTAAAGCAGCTGAGGTGCCGACCGCGACAAAGGCACAAGACCCCCAGCAGCCCCGCGCAAGTAGATATGGTAAAAAAAATAGTCTGGGACTACTCGGCCACCTCTAATTTATATCAGGAGGAGGAAGGGATGAGCAGTCCACAACAGCAGAAGGCACACACGTCATCCACTAACTCTCTGGACCAGGCACCAACAATGGACCTACTCTACGCTACTCTTAAGCAGATGCAGGGGGAAGCCAGAACCGAGAGTAGAAGGGCCAAGCAGTCAAACAAAAAAAATTCAAGGGTCCCTGAGCAAGATAAACAAACTATATGCGGAGATGGCAGGCAGAGTCACGGAGGTGGAAGAGAGGACCGGGAAGCTGGAGGACGAAGTGACAAGATGGCAGGAGTTCAAAGAGGCCCAGGAAAAAGCAACGGAGGACATGCAGTGGAAGATGGAGGACCAGACTGCTGGGAATTCCGGAGGGAACAGAGGGGCAGGATGCACGAGTCTTTGTTATCGCACTATTAAAGGGGGCTTTCCCAGAGCTTACAGCATGGAACTGGGAGCTGGAGGTCCAGCGGGCACATAGGTTCCCTCTAACGCAGAAAAAAATGCATACCACATCCCAAACAGACAGGCCAAGGGCAATGCTGGTCTTGGTGGGGAACTTTCTAGCTAGACACGAGATCATGGATAAAGTTAAACCTCAGTCCTGCCGCAGTTTCAATGGGATATCTTTTTTTGCACGCCCAGACTTTTGCCATGTCACGGTAGAAAGGATGGGGAGATTAAGGCAATTGATCGACCCTTTTCAAAAGACGGGATGCAAAGTTTATCTGCTGTTTCCAGCCAGACTAAAAGTATTAGTAGATGGTCAGATTAGATGTTTTTTTCAGAGGTCAAAGCGCAGGCATGTCTGGCAAAAGTAAAGGAAAGGAGGGGTCGGAGGAGCTCTACCCTAGCTGTATGGTAGTTAAGCTAGAGCTATATGGTCGCAGTCTCAGGTTATTCCTGTGTTTATTTCACCATGCAATAAGAGTTGTGCAGCACCAAACGGAATGGAATGGTGTATCCACAGTCAGGGGGTTTTTGTTTTTGATGTATAGATATTAGGGGGGAGAGGGGGCAGCGACGTCCCAGGGGCTAAGAAGCAGTCACACATAGGTCAGGATTGACCTATTTGCCTGTAGAGGAGGGGAGGGGGGGAGGCAGACTGGGGGGGAGGGAAGGAGTAGGGGGCACAGGACATAGGGTAGGGGCAGAGATGGTTAGGAACCTAATACACAGAGAAGGGACTGCACAGGTAAAGGATGTAATTCAGGCAAAGGCAGCCAGACAGACAAAAAGTTCATATAGACGAGGTGGAAAACAAAGTCGGGGTAGGTTAGGTAGAGATGTCGTAGCGGACTGGTAAGTAGGGAAATCCAAAAGTTATGCACTAATGAATACGAATGTAAAGATAATAACGCTTAATGTATGTGGGCTTAATGACAGGATGAAAAGGTAATGCGTAGCACTGCTGCTTAAAAACACACCAGCAGACTTTGTATGTCTCCAGGAGACCCATATAGAGGGTGCTAAAGCTTTCCTGTCTGAACAACTAGGGTTGCATCTGCTAGAATATTCAAGGCAAGGGGCCAAAACTAGAGGGGTGGCTATTTTATCAAGGCTTAGCAATGTGTCGACAAGGAAGAAACTAGAGGATCGGTGGAGAAGATGGGTGTTGATAGAGTGCTTGATTGGGGGAGATTGAGTCACATTGGGCTCAATTTATGGTTCTACAGAGGATGACCCGGAAGTGTTTAATTTTTTAGACTTAGAATTGGCCACATGGGCCCCAAGGGCCATTCTAGCAGGGGATTTTAACATCAATGGCACAGCAGGTCTAGGACTGGGCGCTAAAGGGATCTATCAAGGGTGTAAAAAGAGAGTCTGCCGAGCAATCGTGAGCATTGCTAACAATAACGCATTGTTTGATGTAAGGGGCAAGTTAAAACCAGATGATTCAGGCTTTACCTACTATTCTTCCCCCCACAAACGGTGTGTTAGGTTAGAATTTTTTTTGTCTCGTGCTCCTTATTGTCTAATTTGCAGGTGGAACGACTTCCGCAAATAGTTTCTGATCACAATCCGTTAATATTATCAATCAAAGCTGGAGATACACGCAGGCAGGTGAAGGGTTGGACGTTTGAGAGGGGTCTACTGACGGATGATGACTATGTTAAACGTATGCGCACATGGATAGAAGGATTCTGGGAAATTAACAGAGGAAGCACGGCGTCAGGGATTGCATGGGACGCCTTTAAGGTGGGGGTTCGAGGAGAGACACTAAGCTTCAGCCTGTCCAAACAAAAAAAAGAGCGATCAAGATCAGAACAACTAAATACAGCTCTATTGGAAGCTGAGCAGAGGCTGGCACAATCCACGATAGCGGGAGATCATATTGAGCAGGGACTGCTTGCGGTTGCCACTGCAAAAGCAGAGGCAGAGGAAAGAATCGCAACTAGGGCGGCCAAAATCTTTGCAACACAAAAGGAAAAAATGCTATTAATGTAGTAAAAGGGTGGGCCACACTCTAGTGATGCGGACAAGGCAGAAGGTAGCCCTGGGGGAAATTAAAGAAATAAAGGATCCAAGTGGGAATCTGGTTTCAGACAAGGATGATATTCGGGAAGTCTTTCGCCAGTTTTATTGCAAATTGTATAAAGAGGAGCAGGATATGGATCCCGGTGAAATCAACAGATACTTACAGGATTTACCCAGTAATATACTACCAGAGGGGGACAGGGAAACACTGGATGTTCTTTTTGGGGAGGAGGAGATTACTGCCGCCATGCTTAGCTTACCTTCAAGCAAAGCTGCAGGACCAGACCAGATTCCGGGAGAATTTTATAAGGTCTTCTTTAAGGCTCTCAAATTTGACCTAGTTAGGATAATTAAGGAGGCGCAACTAGGGGTGTCTATACCGGCTAGTTGGGCGGGGGTAGATATTATAATCATTCTTAAAAAAGGGAAACCATCTACTGAACCAGGCTCCTACCGCCCAATTACTCTGATAAACTCAGATGTAAAAATGTTTTCAAAGGCACTGGCAGTAGATTCTTCTAGGGTCATAGACACTTTGGTTAGCACAAATCAACACGGGTTTATACCACAAAGAGGCACTACGCAACATATTAGGAAGGTGATTACTTTGTTTGATGCCCAAGAGGTCCCAAGAAACCCAATGGCAGCTATGCTTCTGGACGCTGAAAAGGCATTTGATCGAGTATCCTGGGATTTTATGTGGGCAGTGCTAAGACGGGTGGCTGTGGGGAAGGTATTATTAAAGCCATCCAGACATTGTATATTGCACGTACAGTGTGTATTCGGATGAATGCTGGTGGCACGGCTCCCTTTGAAATTACCCGTGGCACACGACAGGGGTGCCTATGCTCCCCACTGCTGTTTGCAATGTACATTGACCTGCTGATCCGCAAACTGGAACAAAACTATTATCCCTCCATTGGTAACCAAAGTGGGCACTTGTAAGGTGTTCGCCTATGCCGACGACTTGGCAGTTATCACACCCTTACCCACAGAGGCTATTAGAGCGGTAGAGGAGGAAGCAGAGCAGTTTGGTCTGGTTTCAGGGTACACCCTGAATAAAGCTAAAACCCAAATTATCAAAAATACCCAGGCAATATGCACAGATCCACAGGTGGTTCAGGCTGGGGTTTATCTAGGGGTGACAATCAAGGCAGAGCTTGATAAATTGGTAGAAATAAATATAATCCCGGTAGTTAACAAGGGAAAGAAGGATCTGGACAGGGTTCATAATCTACATATGTTATTAGTAGGACGGGTCAATTTCGTTAAAATGACCCTGCTTCCAAAATTTTTATACCTATTCAGGACAATCCCCCTCTTGTTTAACGCCAAATGGTTTAATATAATAGAGCAAATGATAAACCGTTTTGTCTGGGCGCATGGTAAAGCAAGAAGAGCTTTGAGATTTATGCCATTACCAAGTGATAGAGGGGGTTGGGCATTGCCGGATCTGAGGTTATACTACTGGGCTCCAGCCCTACAGCAAATGACGGGCATTATACTGGCAGCAGAGGCGGAAGCAGGGATGCAGTCCTGGTCTGCTCTATTTACGGTTTAGTGCTTGGGGATGAAGTAGAGAATGTTTTTCTGAAGTATACCGAAGCCAGTTATTTTAAGAGAACCAGATTTAAAACCGTGACTGCCGCATACAAGGTTTGGAAGGCGTTTACGTGGGAAGATTTAACGCTTATACTAGGATATATCAGAGCCCCACGCTTCCGCAAGAGATATTCGCAGATACAATATTTTTGGAGTGGGGAAGTCTGGGGCGAAAGAAAGGTGGAGATGTGATAGGGTCTGTAGGAATGCGTCAATTCACTGAAATACAAGATACATTTGACATTGGCTCAAGGAACTTCTTTAAGTACCTACAGATTAGAAGCTTCCTTTCTAGCAAAAAAGGGGGTAGAAGTGCATTTGAATAAACCACAATATTGGGGATTGTGGAGGGGAGACAAGATTGTACAATTAAAAGGTTGTATGCTGAGCTTATTGTAAATAGAGAGGATGACCTAGGAAAGTATGAATCTAAATGGTTAAACAAGTTAGGAATAGAGCAGGGGGTATTTCAGAAATCACTATCGCTTGGTCAGGAGATTCTTTGCTCTGCACCCCTTCAAGCTCAACATTTTAAAACTGTATATATGCTTTATCATACACCGGAAAGGATCGCACAATGGGGAGGGACACATGGGATCACCTGCCCACGATGAGATAGCTCAGAAGGAGATATAATACATATTTTCGCACTCTGCCCTCACTTACAACCTCTTATCAGAGCTATTGAAACATTTTTGGAAAGATCTTTAAGCATAGAGGCTAAGTTAACACCAGAGTTGATCCTACTAGGGGCAGGCGAGGACTCACACCATCACCAGTTTGAGTACTTTCTTTTTGTAGCTATGGCAGTGCTCCGAATCTGTATTGCCTCAACTTTGCGGGTCTGACTCCCACCCACAGTACATCAATGGATAGCTAGGCTGCTAAGTACCTATAATTTAGAGAAAGCGATTTATGCCAGGTAAGGTAAAAAAGGCAGAGCGTTAGGGCTGCGGATATGGAACCCACTTACTAAGTGGAAGGAAAGGATGTAAACTAGAGTAGCTGTTCAAGTCTACCACTTACCTCAACACACTGTAGGATCTGTTTTTTTGCTTTTTTTAAAGTTTAACCGTGACCTAAGCCATCTAATGATTTTATTGTATGTGGGCATATTGTGTTTTGCTTCCTGGTAGGAGTTTTTTGTTTGTTCTTGTTTACCTTCTTCCTCCATGTGTTAAAATGTCCTGTGCCGGGGGGGGGGGAAGGGGGGTTAAAAATTGTTGTAAAATAAATATAAATATTTAATAAAAAAAAAGAGAAAGTGTAGTACGTTTAGACAAAGTCTCATTAAAACAAATCATTGATGTGCCTTCGTGACCATAGGAATATAAAGCTGTAAGCCACCTTGTGTAATTAATTCATAAAGTCTCCTATCAGTTCCTTTCTTCGGATCCAAACTTCCTTAGCTTCCAATCTAGCAATAATAAATTGTGTTTTAAAATCCCTTTCATTAATTATCTGTAAAGTTTTAGATTCTTCAAAGTACCTTGGTTTCCCAATATCTGCACACATTCTCTAAATATAGGTTTGCCAATTGTATATCAGCTGGTGGGAATATTCCGGCAACTTAGAGGGGAGCCGAGATAATCACTTTTTATAAAAAGGGCAATGCCTCAATCCCCTCCAATTATAGACCCATCAGTCGGATTGACAATTTGCAAAAGATATTTGCCAGACAAGTTTAAGATAGACACCAAGACTGGGTGGATGATAATGTGAAATTGTCCCCTTACCAGGCTGGTTTCGCTCAAAAATAAGTACATGTGACCAGGCTTTCAGATTTATCCTTCTATTATGGAAATATGTGCTACTAAGAAAACAGAAACTTTATGTAGCATTTGTCGATCTGAGAGCAGCTTTTGGCCTAGTACCACAAGAGTTATTATGGAAAACAATGCTTGACTTAGGTGCTCCAGTAGACCTGGTGACATTGATAGCCTGATTACACGAGGACAAGTATGCCCAGGTCCGGTGGGGTAAAAATGGTGAACTATCTGAGAGGATACCGATACAGCGAGGGGTGCGCCAGGAGTGTGTCCTTGCCACACATTATTTTCTTTGTTTATTAACGATGTGGTGACCAGATTGATGGACTGCAGGAATGATTCCCTCAGCATAAATGGTGCAAAATTTCCAATCCAGCTCTTTGCACACAATTCCTTACTCTTAGTGGATACATTTCAGGATTTCTGCAAAGACAGGAGTTTGGAACTCAACACTGCTATAACAAAATATATGGTGTTTGGGAAAGGGCGGGGTACTGCGTAAGATCAGGATTGCAAGCAAACCTCTTGAACGGGTAAAGCAATTTGTTTACCTTGGCATAAGACTGAGTAACTCACGTAGATGGGGACAACAGTTAGACAAACGTTATCTCGTCTTATTCCATAGGTCTAAACCAATACTGAGATTCCTTAAACAGTCATAGACTTAATCCCTAACCCCAGCACTGTAAGTTTATTGTGCCAAAGCCCAAAGTGGAGCACTCTATTGAGCTGAGATATGGGGGTCACACTAATGTAAACAAACTAATGATCTGTGAAAACATCTTTGCCAGATCACTTATTTCTGCACCCATTACCACACTATTGGTCCCCCTATTTACTACCTAGGGATGAAAAGAATAGGTGACATGGCTGCTTTGAAACCTTTAACCTATTGGCTGTGAATGTGGACATCCCCTCAGCCCACTGATTATCATAACTCAATGATGGAGGTACTGAGGATCAGTGCAGCTAAAAAATTACTGTGGTTTAAACACACCGCAGATTGGTGTAAACTGACTAATATGGTGGATTTATGGGAACGCACAGACAAGGAAACAACTGGTGATCTACTGAGACTAAAAGCCAGGTATTAGGTGGTGGTTGATGAGCACTATCCCACTAATCTAACTAATGGTCAGCTCACATCAAAATTCTTAACTGCTAAATCATGATTGTGATTTGAACCCTTTTTGGATCAAATCTCACCCCTCCATGCTAAAAGTGTATACGTCAGATTCAGATAAAGCAACCTGCTCCAAAGGTTTACCAGAAAAGA